>NC_051285.1:3493664-3591164 GCF_015220745.1 Sebastes umbrosus | reverse complement strand
GAAATATTGCGTCTGCTATCTGACAACCATCAGCTTAAAGCTTCTAAATCACATGGATGTATAATAAAGCAGTATAAAAAAGGGCCAAGGCACACAGTTTATGCATAATGTCATGGGTTCCAGTCTGTCTCGTGACCTTTTTGCTGCCTCAATTTACTGCACAGAAGAGATAACAAAATGCTTACGACAAAATGCAGTGATTTATAAAGAAAAGATGGGACTCAAATGCTGGATGTGAATTAGTTTATTTTTTTCTGGTGGTAAACATGGAAATTTTATGAACTTTATGAATTGACGTGGCCTGACAGTACATGAATGCACCGTTAGTTTTGGTATCTTTGATGTCAAAATGATGCTGTATGGTGAAGCCTCTGGAGATTGTCTCATTTGGTAACAAGGCACTTTAAGCTAAGCTAAGCTAAGCTTCTAAATGAATGCACTTTATTTTGAATATTTACATTTATATAATTGCATGTATTTCTTTAGGTATATGTCCAGACGCCAACCTCTGGTCCTGAAAATTGAAGCCAATGCTGAAGTGCCTTAAACCTGCATTCTTCCTAACAGCCAGCAGGGGGCGACTCCTCTGGTTGCAAAAAGAAGTCTGATTGTATAGAAGTCTATGAGAAAATGAGCCTACTTCTCACTTGATTTATTCCCTCAGTAAACATTGTAAACATGAGTTTATGGTCTCAGTCGCTAGCTTCAAGTCTTCTTCAATACAGCATGATGTTCATTTAGTAAATTATGGTCCCATTTAGAGTCAAATAGACCATAAAGTAGACAAAAGTACACTAATGGCACCCACTGTCACTGCGGAAAAATAACTTAAATATCTCCTTACAGTATTTTTCATCCATTGTATACCATGTCAGCCCACTTCCTTGTGGGGTTTTCCCACAGCGTCCTCTGCGAGTATCTGCAGGATATCAGACTTGCAGTAAGTGTGCATAAAGGGCTCAATGAGTCAGTGAGCGTCCCGATCATGCACAGTGGGACTTATCAGGAACGCCTGTCAAACTCTGTGAAACTGGACCATCGAACTGTTTCCTGTCCACTATACTGCCACTGACCTCTGACTCCATCTGGTCTCACTGGGAACGTTGGAACAAATATTTGCATTATACTGTAGTGATGAGTCACTCAACCAAACAGACCAACATTGCCATCCACATAGCCAAAGATATGTCGTAATAAACCTGAATTTTCCTTCTTCAACATGTTTTGCAGATACAATAGTACTGAACACATGGTGATAGATGGACCGAAAACCACACTGTAGGAAAGGGGGAGGAAGTTTTGGCTTTAAAACTTTATTAATTGTCGGATCGGGCCTCAAGGAATTGGGTCAATCTGCCATTTTCACAGCAACCATTTCAACATTAAATTACAGGGTAGACACAGGTGTAGTTAATAACACTAATTATGGTCCTGGTATAGTGCATGCTGCCTCATTGGAAAGACCACAATTAGTTTATCAATTACACTTGTGTTTACCCTGCAATTACTGTCCAATGTCAGCTGTGAAAAGGGCCAGTCGGGCTGATGGTGTAGAATTATAACAAGTGTACCATCGCAAATTTATTATGGAAAGTAATACTTATATATTTTTTTTGTTGCCACTGTTTCTCCGGTTTCTTTCACAAGCCTGTTGTGGCCGATAGCGGCACAGTGTGAGCCTTGTCGTTGCCGATAATCAGCCGCAGCAGCGACGGGTTAAGGGCATCTCCTCCACCACCACCACCACCAGAAACACCAGCTTGAGTCAGCACAGGTGGCGGCGGGTCACACCTTCCTGTGACGCCTGGCGGTCCAGCAGCCGACGAGCCGCCTGTGAAGCAGGAAAACATGGCTGCCAACTGCAGCCGCACCTCCCTCTGCCAGCAGGCGTACACCAGAGGGTTGATCAGCGAGTTGGACAGTCCCAACAGCCACAGGTAATTCTCCAACACGACGATGAGTTTGCAGCTTTCGCACAGGAGGTGAACTATGCACGCCACAAAGAACGGGCACCAGAGGACCAAGAAGCAGCCCACGAGCATGCCCACCGTCCTCAGGGCCTTGACGTGGCTCCAGTAATGGCTCCTCAGCTGGTGATGATGCTCGTAATGTTGATGGCGGTCAGCCGTCCTGGAACCGGCCTGCCTCACTTGGCAGATCTGCTTCTGGTGGATGCAGGCGATCTTCAGGATGTCCAGGTAGATGTAAACGAAGACGCAGAGCACGGGGAAGAAGCACACGCTGAATAACGCGATCATGCCCACCTGGTGGATGACGGAGAAAAGGGCGCAGAAGCCGTTGTATCCGTCTGCCTGCAGCTGCCGCACCATGACTGAGGATCACAGGACATGGGTTATTATTCACTATATGACTCTACTGCTATGGACTATAAACTGTCCTCAAAGTAAATCAACATGCCGCCGTCTGATAAACCTTCAAACTCATGGATGTATTACTCAAACTTGACCTTTTTCCAGCAGTACCTTTTGCAACTCAACGTATCCTCATAAAACGGTTCGTATGATGTCTCACGAAACGTTATTCCAAATTTTTTTGTGCGTTATCCTACGAATGTCCAGCAACACGTGTCAATTTCCGATCATTACATGCATACAGTCTTTTCAAAATAAACTTCTGTCTTCACAGGAAACAACTTGGTTAGGTTTAGGCAACAAAACTACTTAGGTTTAGGAAAAGATCGTGATTTGGGTTGAATTAACTCTGGAAGTGGTGTAACTTAAGTACAAAAGTTATGTGACGCAACAAAACCACTTGGTTAGGTTTAGGAAAAGTTTGTGCTTTGGGTAAAATAACTACAGAAATGATGTTACATAAGTACGAAAGTTACATGACGGCAACAAAACTTCTTAGTTAGGTTTCGGAAAAGTTTGTGGTTTGGGTTAAAATAACTACGGAAGTGGCATTACTTAAGTACGGAAGTTACATGACAGCAACAAAACTTAGTTAGGTTTAGGAAAAGATTGTGTTTTTAAGTCTCACCTGGCAAGAATCCCATCGTGAGAGAGCTGATCCACAAAGCCAGCAGCGACCAGACTGCCGTCCCCTTCCCAGACAGCTGGGAGTACCGCAGGGGCATCTTGATGGCTGCGTAGCGGTCGAGTGAGATCAGGAACATGGACATGATGGACGCCGTGCAGGGCGACATCACGAAGGCCATCACCATCAAACAGCGCATCTTGCCCTGAGCGGGAGGCGTAGCGTTTGTCGCAGCATAAGCGGCGACGTGGCGTTGCTGGTTCTGAGTGACGTTGATGCTGTTGAAGTCCTCCGTGGCCAGGCCAGTGATGGCCACGCCCACCAGGGCGTCGGCCAGTGCCAGGTTGAGAACGAAGCACCAGCTCTGGCTTCTCCTCTTGAGTAGCAGCTTAAGTAGAGCGGCGGCCACCAGCAGGTTGGTGGAGATGATGAGGCAGGAGGCGATGCTGAGGATGACGCCCATCACCCGGGGCTTCAGGTTCTGGGCTGTCGGCTCGTTGGAGTTCATGCTGTCAGGAGTCGTCATGCTAACAGCGGCCTCAGTGCATGTTGATAACAAAAAACCAAAGGTTTTAAGATGAAATCCACATTGCTGCGATAAGAAACTGTGTTTTTATCCTTTACATCATAACCCAAAATGTGTCACAAGGTTAAAACTTTAAGACTGTTAATATAAAATATTAAAATGTCAAATAACTTCAAGAGCTCCAACATGTGACAGCACTTAATTGGCAAAGGAGCACCATAAAGCTGTTGCAATGAAGAATCTCATCGTCCCGTTACACGTTAATCCAGAGTCATGTAATGTTTCCATGGTGACTCGTGTCAGAGTTTAAGAAAGATAATCAGTTGCTACTGAAACATCCGTTTAATCTCAGCAGTCTCATCTGTGTCCTTAAAATCCCTGCAACAAATGCAGAAGGACAGGAACACTCTGAGCATTATCAGCAGGTCTCGCTTCTTGTCCCCTCCCCTAACACACACACAGTCTTTAGACGCACACACACAACTGCACAAACACATGCACACCCTTCTGTTGCTTCTCTGGGATTGACCCTTGTCCCAGCAGGAAGATCTCTATTTTTATCATCAAGTTACTGCATTTATCATTTTAAATCAAGTAGATTTTTTTTAACTAAGTCTTGGTTGGTGTTAATGTGCTACGGAGTACCAAACCTGACATAACTAAACGTAAATAAATTAAATCAGCAGGCTAATGCAAATACATTGAAGAGGACATGACAAGATTATATAATTAATTGAACATACAAAAACACAAAATCTTTCCAAGTATATTTGTCTAATTACTGCTCAAAATATCTCATAACACATTTCAGATATAGGGACTAGTTTTTAGACAATGCAGCTTGAATATCTTGTTAAAGGAGCAACTTCTATAATCTATAGTTCTATAGTTGTAGAAACAACCTTCTTCTTTTTTTTTTTTAGCACAAAATGTGTGTGTTGTTTAACCCTTTTTTCTCCGGTTTTTCAGTAGGAGTTAAGTTAGTATTTGTCTTTTGTTTCCTTTCTTTTAAGTAGGTAAGTTTAGGTTGTTGAGCTGTGTTTTGTATATTATTTTGCTGTAGCCTACCATGAAGATGAGTTAAATAAACTTTTTAAAGGGCTGCGAATTCCTTGTTGCTGGTTGTCTTTGGGAGCTTGGGAGAGCCGCCGCCGCCGCGGGTGCAGATCTTGGTGGTAGTAGCAAATATTCAAACGAGAACTTTGAAGGCCGAAGTGGAGAAGGGTTCCATGTGAACAGCAGTTGAACATGGGTCAGTCGGTCCTATATTTGTGACATCAGCCTCTTTATTCATGTTGCGCCAGGGTTTCCCCTAGGCCGGGTCGTAACATGAATTGGGGGCTCATCCGGGATCCTGGTCTTTTTTGCTTTAAAATAAGACACAATCACCTAACAAGTAACATTTCAGAGAGACATAGGGACTAGTTTTTAGACAATGCATCTTGAATATCTACTTTTGCAGATTACAGTCTTATTATAACACAAAACACTTCCTAATACTATTGAAATATAGCTCAAAATTAGTTTTCCCAGCTAATTTCAAGATCTATTTTTATAATGAAAGGCCTATATATTAAATTTTTTTCAAGAAATCTTACCAAGTTGTACTTATTAAAAACACCTTGTGTTGCGGCAGCATCATATGAATGTTGTGCATATAGTAGAAGAAGGTGCCTTTTTGTTATCTGCAACTATACCATTCAGGTTGTTTGCAGATGTTGCATAAAAACGTGTTTGAAAAGAAACCTGGTGGACTCCTGGTGGTCCTTGCACTCCTGCATGTACTGTATTTATTATTAGTAGTGATAGCGTTAAAAAAAAACAACAGTAAGTAAGAAGTTTACTAAAAATACATTCAGTGATATACAACGCAAACATGTTTGTGTGGCGTACAGAGCTGAGTCTTAGTTAAACTCTAACCCTGCTGGCTGATGTCCTACTCTGGCCTCAGAGTCCTCGGGAGAGACATCTGGCCTGATGGGACCATTTTCCACTAAGATTCACACACAAATAGATCTGGTTAATGATGCTTTCTCATTAGCTGCATGCACTCAAGACATCACCTGGCATCACACCAGCTTCAGTCAGCAGCAGCTGAGAAAAATACGACTGGAGACACTTAATCTATAGCCTTGATATTGTGTATGGCAGTGACCTTATTGTTTCTTTTGTTGCAAGAATCTTTATGTCAAATCTTCTGACTTTTCACGACTTTGCATTTAGCCCATCATCAGATCAAAATTTTATTTTGTCCCATACTTTGGTTTAAGATCAAACATCTGCAGAACTAATGACATTCTCATCGGCCTCAACTGAACCTTTTGTTTAGTGCTAATTTGTTAATGTTAGCATGCTAGCATGCTAAATATGGTAAACCTGGTAAATATTATAATTGTAACCAACTTCCGTACTTAAAGGTCCCATATCATGCTTATTTTCAAGTTCATACTTGTATTTTGTGTTTCCAATAGAACATGTTTACATGCTGTAATGTTCAAAAAATACATTATTTTCCTCATGTCTGCCTGAATATACCTGTATTTACCCTCTGTCTGAAACGCTCCGTTTTTGTACATTTCAATGGAATTGCAACAGAATTGCGTTGCTAGGCAACAATTTGGGTCCATGTTTACTTCCTGTCAGCTGATGTTATTCACATACACTGCAAAAGGAAATAAACTTGGACACATTTAGAATGTTTACGTTTAAAACTGTGTAATGGTCTATATATTGTATATTTGTGACATCACAAATGTACAGAAATCCTAACGGCTTGTTTCAAACGCGCAATTTCTGAATACGGGCTGTGTGTATTTCTCCGTTTATTGAGCGTTTTGATAGTTTAACAGCATTTATATATCACTTAAACCTGCTTTACAATATAAAAGACAGGAAAATCTCACTTTTTACAATATGGGACCTTTAAGTAACGCCACCCCCATAGTTATTTCAACACAGATGTTGACTTATTGGTCACATGACATCCGTACTTAAAGGAACAGCGTGTAACATTTTGTGTGTAATCACCTGAAAATAAGAATGTTTTCGTTAGCTTAGAATGAGCCTTTCATATCTACATAGGGAGCGAGTCCTCTTCACGGAGTCCTCCATGTTGCTCCGCCATGTTACTACAGAAGCCCAGAATGGACAAACCAAACACTGGCTCTAGAGAGAGCTTTTTACGTTACCCTGAAGGTCACCTATTTAACCTCATCATCCTCAAACCTCAACACAACAACCCCAGCCGGGTTCACTGTCCACAGCCACCTGAGAGGAAAGATCCTCTTTTTTATACCTCTCACCTCCCCCCCCTTCTCTCCCAACAAACCAAAATAGCTCCAACAGACACACAATGTAGGAATGTTATTCACCCCTGCTAGACCTTTCAGGACCTTTCAAAACAAAGCGTGCAGGTCAGCAGTAATCGTGCCCAGTGTGCCCAGCAGCACCCAGGGAGCCGGGATCCTGTTTACACCTCTGCCAACGCCGTCCTCCAACCGCTGGGACGAATCCTTGTAACTCCACCTGGACTTGGGATCTGTCTCGAAGGAGGATTTTTTATCCAAAGTGAGGTCCAGTTTTGGAAGATCAGTCTGTCAGGAAAGAGCTCTTCTCCACAGGATTGTTAAGGTGATGATGATGATGATGATCATGTTATGTGAGTGATGGTGTGGCGTTCAAGCTGCTGCTTCCCATTGTGGTTATACACATCAGGGTGGTCTGCAGCAAAGATTTGGTTGTATTAGAGGCCTTGGGGTTATATGGAGGACAGAACCTGCCAAAATAGATAAATAAATGTCTCGATACATAAATAAATATGCCATTGAATGTACTAAAGATAATATTAAAAATAATTTAGGCATTAATCAATTGATAAAATAGGACATAAATTGATATTAATGTTTTAATTTGCTTTTTTATTTATTTATATATTATATTAATTCCTCTATTTACTCTTCTATTTAATTTTTCCTTTATTTATTTATATATTATATTAATTCCTCTATTTACTCTTCTATTTAATTTTCCCTTTATTTATTTATATATTATATTAATTCCTCTATTTACTCTTTTATTTTATTATTCCTTTATTTATTTATATATTATATTAATTCCTCTATCTACTCTTCTATTTAATTTCGACTTTTTTTTATTAACTTTTAAATATATATTTTTGTATTTATATTTATTTTCACATTCATTTGTTATTCATTTTAAATGTATTTTTCCATTCTTAAATTGTATGCATTTATTAATGTATATTTAAGTATTTATTTATTATTTTGGTTAAATCTGGCCAGATCTTTTAAAAGGCAGTAGAAGAGTGAATAAATAACACAAACTCATAGTCTGTCAAGAAGAAAAGTTTCATACTTATATGTTAAACGTAGGCTCTAAAATAAGAGTTCAAGAGAGGATGTTGTTGCTTTCTGCTTTGTGTGGTGTAAGTTTTCTTAACAGATGTGTGTTTGCACCAATATACATTTTTCTGCTGCAGACAAAGTGACTGCCTTTGTGTTTCTATTATCAGACTGAAGATGTCCTTAAAGAGACGGCTGCTGTCCATGTTGTTGTGCTGTGTTTACTGCGTGGCCTCGCTCTTCTGCCTCCAACCGAACCGCAACAACTGCTTCTCTCTCGGAGCTCGGTGAGTCTGTCTGTTAAACATGGACTACATGGAACCCTGGCTTAATATGTGCTCTTCTTCTGTGGTTTGGGTATACCAGTTAATTATAAAAAACAGTTAAATATGAGCATCATTTTACACATAATGGATCTTTCCCACAGCAGACAGTTAGACTATCAAACACAGGTGGAGTTCCAGTGCCAAGGCCCTGAATGGTCTATGCTGGCTCATTCATATGGCTTTTCGCTTTTCACAAGAGGTTTTATTTTCCTTCTTAAATTGTGCTTTTTCATTTTATTTTATCTTATTTTTAATTATTTTTATCTTATTTTATTGACGGGGTTTTATTTTCCATCTTACATTATGCTTTTTTATTTTTGTCCTATTTTTATTTTTTATTTTATTTTATCAAGTGGGTTTTATTTTCCATCTTATTTTATGTATTTTTGTATTTTATTTTTGTCTAATTTTTATTTTTATCTTATTTTCTCAAGTGGGTTTTATTTTCCATCGTATGTTATGCATTTTTTATCTTATTTTTATCCTATTTCTTTTTTTTATTTTTATCTTATTTTATGCTTTTTATTTTATTTTTGTCCTACTTTTATTTTTTATCTTATTTTATCAAGTGGGGTTTATTTTCCATCTGATGTTATGCTTTTTTATTCTTATTTTTTTTTATCTTATTTGTATCTTCTTCTTCTTCTTCATGTGACCTCAGGAATCTGGTGTCAGTCGTCCAGCAGCTTTACCAGCGTGTCATCCGACTGCTGCGCACCACTCTCTGATCCACAGCGCCTGCTGCCTGTGTTTACACCAATAACTCCGAGACCTGTCCTACCACTGTGGCTGCTGTCAAGCATGCCCTCCAGTAGTGCATCATTGCCTATTAGAAAGAAGACGGAGGAGAAACAGAGGAAGAGGAATGGTGTCTTTCCACCAACTCTCTGAATTGGGCTCCAGCTGCCCTGTTGTGTTCACTACTGCAATTCTCTGACTATACTTTAGATGAGGAGTTTATTTTTTTACTGATTAACATTGTGGGTATCTGCTGTGTGAGATGCGAGTGAGGTGGAAAGGACAGTTGTCTTTGAGATGCATTTTAAAAGGTTCACTGTGAGCGTGCCTGCTCTGCTGTTTACCAAATGTTGGTTGAAGTATACAGGCTTATGACCAAAGAAACTGATTTAAAAATGCAGATGTCTTTTTTCATTCATTGCATTGGTGTCAGAAAAGATGGGTGGTGCAGGACAAATCAACATGTTTGGTCACAACAGGTTAGAGGTCACCTGAAGGTTAAAAAGCTGCTCGTCTGAATGAGAATTTGTGCTTGTAAAATAGAAGAAGAAAAAGAAGAAGAAGTCTGAGTGTCAGTGTGGCTGCCAGATGTGATTGTATAACGCTCCCTCCATCATCAACCGCTCCACTCAGGAGGTTGTGGTAAAAAAACAAAAAAAACAAGGCGTTCTCAGTCAAGATGTTTGCTTGAATAAATAAACATTTGAATGGCAGTAAATAAACACTGGGCTATGACAGTTGTCTATTGAGGTGACATTGATGATGACTTTAACTTAAGGTTTGATTTCTCACTCTGAACAGCATGTAAGGACAAACAGCAAATGTATCTGGACAATATAATTATTTAAATAATATAGACTGATCCACTCCATTATTCACTCCAATAAAACAAAATACATTTTATTTAAAAAAAGCCTGTGTGTCATTTTTACACCATCTCTCTATCGTTTAACTATATATTTTCCCTAATGCATAAATACTTAGAAAATAAATATTTTAGAGAAAAAACATAATTATTTATTTATTATTATTATTATTATTATTATTATTATTATTATTATTATTATTATTATTATTATTCAGAGGGTTTAATTTTCCATCATATTTTATATTATGGGTTTTTTTCATATATTTTATCTTATTTTATCATTTGGGTTTTATTTTCCATCTCATGCCATGCATTTTTCCTCTTATTTTTTTGTCTTGTTTTTATTTTCTATCTTATATTATCGAGTGGGTTTTATTTTCCATCTCATGTTATGCATTTTCTATCTTATTTTTATCCTATTTTTTTATTTTTATCTTATTTTTTGCTTTTTTATTTTATTTTTGTCCTATTTTTATTGTTATCTTTATTTATCAAGTGGGTTTTATTTTCCATCTTACGTTATGCTTTTTTATTCTTATTTTTTTAACTTATTTTATCAAGTGGGTTTTATTTTCCATCTTATGTTATGCATTTTTCATCTTATTTTTTATCTTTTTTTTATATCTTATGTTATGCTTTTTTATTTTATTTTTGTTTAATTTTTTTTAATCTTATTTTATCAAGCGGGTTTTATTTTCCATCGTACGTTGTGCTTTTTTTATTTTATTTTTGTCCTATTATCATTTTTATCTTATTTTCTCAATTGGGTTTTATTTTCCTTCTTATATTATGCATTTTTCATCTTATTTTTTATCTTTTTTTATATCTTATGTTATGGTTTTTTATTTTATTTTGTTTAATTTTTTTATCTTATTTTATCAAGCGGGTTTATTTTCCTTATATTATGCTCTTTTCATCTTAATTCTATCTTATTTCTATCTTATTTTATCAAGTGGGTTTTATTTTCCATCTTATGTTAGGCTTTTTTATTTAATTTTTGTCTTTTTTTTATTTTATCTTATTTTCTCAAGTGAGTTTTATTTTCCATTAATTATGGCCCTATTTTGATGATTATTCTAAGTTTATTTCCTTTATTATGCTGCATTTCTTGTATTGATAATTATATATTATAATAATAATAATATTATTATTATTATTATCATTATTATTATTATTAATATTAGGCAGAGGATGTTTGGTCAGGACTGATCAATAGGAGTTAACTAAATCCACAGGATGGCAGTAATGCAACACAAGCTGCCATTTAATCCTCAAAGGAGCAGAAGAAGAAGAAGAAGAATCCAGTCTGCCGCTAATTCCAAACGAAGAAGAAGAAGAAGAAGAAGAAAAGAAGCTCGTTTGACATTAGCTGAGAAGCTAACAACAGCAGGAGAGAAGTTTTCTGTTTGCACTTTATTAAAGTCAGGCTGTGTGTTAAACCATGGAAAACCAGGTCAAATAGCAGCGGGCAGATTGTGTCGACACTACAGGTACGTGTCAAGTTAGTATACTAACAAACTAACAATAGTAATTTCCACAAGTGCTAGCCGACTAGCCCTTTAGCCTAGCAACCGTTAGCCTAGCAACCGTTAGCATAGCAACAGTTAGCCTAGCAACAGGAGGAGCCATCTGCCTCGAGCTAAACGTCATCACTAATACATTTAAAACATGATTTAAAAAAAAAAAAAAAAAATTCTTAAATCATAATTAAAATAATGACTTAGTTATTTTTTTATTTATTTTTATCTTATATTATCAAGTGGGTTTTATTTTTCATCTTTTGTTAGGCTTTTTTATTTTATTTTTGTCCTATTTTTATTTTTTATCTTATTTTATCAATGGGTTTTTATTTTCCATCATTTGTTATGCTTTTTTTATTTTATTTTTGTCCTATTTTTATTTTTATTTTATTTTATCAAGTGGGTTTTATTTTCCATCTTTTGTTATGCTTTTTTTATTTTATTTTTGTCCTATTTTTATCTTACTTTATCAAGTGGGTTTTATTTTCCATCTTATTTTCCATTAATTATGGCCCTGTTTTGATGTTTATTCTAAGTTTATTTCCTTTATTGTGCTGCATTTCTTGTATTAATAATAATATAGTATAATATTATTATTATTATTAATAATAATAATAATAATAATAATAATAATAATAATAATAAAGTATGTAATGTTAATAAAGTATCTCTTGATGTTTATGACAAACCATGATAAATAATTTAATTCTCGTGACACCGCTGTGTCGTCACTGAGCTGTCACTCATGGGTTAGCCCCTCCCCCTTCCCGGCGCACCAGCCAATCGAATCGCTTAAATAATTGATTGACAGACCTCACAGCCAATCGGAATCCCCCACACAACAAATATGACGTCTCCGCGGTGTTCTTGCACAGCGGGCGTCTCTTTCCTCTTTCCGGCGCAGTATACTGCTGGGATGCTGATGCTGAGGATGCCTCGTTGATCTGTAGCATCACTAGGAATCTCAAATGTTTCTCGCCATGTTGTTGTACTGTCTGAGGTTGCAGCACTGTGTTGACCTCAGTCTGGCCTGTCTGCTGTTGTTTCTAGCCGGGCTGCAGCAGGTGGAAGCAGCAGCCGCCTCCGAAGAGATGATCAACTTGAACTGGAAGCCGTTCATCTACGGAGGGATGGCCTCGATTGTCGCAGAATTCGGTATGCTACGTGATGCACCACATGCATGCATGCATGCAGACCCTTAACCATCATGATATATTGTTGGGTTTATACATTTTCTATGCAAATAGTCTATGAAATTACAAGTATTTTGCAGTCATGGGAAAATTCTGCAGAGTGATGGTGTAGCACTGGGCTTCAAAAAGGGAACATGCATCCAGCTGAATCCACATTATATTATGCGTTATCCTGCAACTGCAGATATACACAATTTTACCAAGTTAGAAATCAGTCAGGTTGTTGGTACACATCCAATCTGCTTACTTAAAACACAATAGACAGTTTCATAGTAACACAGTAATTAACCTAGCCCCAGTTTGTACCAGTCAGGTATTATCATTACATTTGAATCAGGAGTTTCAACTTGGTAAACAGGTTATTTTATGTTCTTATTAGGGTTGGCAATTGATTAAAATATGTAATCCTAAATAATCGCATGATTGTCCATAGTTAATCGCAAATTTATGCACTGATGTTTGTCTGAAAATGTTGTTTTCGTGCTCATGAATCATGTTCTTTTTAAAGAATAGAGTGCTGCCACAGCATGCAGACCCTTAACCGTCATGATATTTTGGGGTTTATACATTTTCTATGCAAATAGTCTAAGCAACCTGCTCAGTGTTGGTGTAGCACTGGGCTTTAAAAAGGATGCATGCATCCAGCTGAATCCACATTACATTATGTGTTGTCCTGCAACTGCAGATGTACACAATTCACCAAGTTAGAAATTAGTCAGGTTGTTGGTGCACATCCAATCTGCTTACTTGCACAAAACACAATAGACAGTTTTATAGTAACACAGTAATTAACCTAGCCCCAGTTTGCACCAGTCAGGTATTATCATTACATTTCAATCAGGAGTCAGGAGTTTCGACTTGGGGAAATAGGTTAATCGATCATCACGATTAATCGCAAATTAATTGCAGATTGTTTTATCTGTTCAAAATGTACCTTTAAGGGAAATTTGTCAAGTATTTTATACTCTTATTAACATGGGAGTTGGCAAAATGCATGCTTTATGCAAATTGATGTCTATATTTATTACTGGAAATCAATTAACAACACAAAACAATGACAAATATTGTCCAGAAACCCTCACAGGTACTGCATTTAGCATAAAAAATATGCAGCCCAACAGTCAACAACAGCTGTCAGTGTGTCAGTGTGCTGACTTGACTATGACTTGCCCCAAACTGCATGTGATTATCATAAAGTAGGCATGTCTGTAAAGGGGAGACTCGTGGGTACCCATAGAACCCATTTTCATTCACATATCTGGAGGTCAGAGGTCAAGGGACCCCTTTGAAAATGGCCATGCCAGTTTTTCCTCACCAAAATTTGGTGTAAGTTTGGAGCGTTATTTAGCCTCCTTCGTGATGATGGTATACGATAGTATGACATGGTTGGTATCAATGGATTATTAAGGTTTTCTAGTTTCATATGATGCCAGTATCTTCACTTTAGCTTTAAAACTGAGCCCACTACAACCTAAAAAGTTCCGTTAATGTGTCAAAGAAATTAGTTAAAACGAATTTGCTTTATTGCGTTATTACCACGTTAACTTTGACAGCTCTAGTTTTTATTTTATTATAAAATATATCGTGTTCTCACTCAGATGTAATGATATTGCACATGGTGAAAACTGGGGCTACATAGCAGTATGAATATGACAGTTTATCAATATTTTTGTTGCAAAATATCCTCTTTACCTAATCATTATCAACTCCACTACCTAAATTTTCTTGTTTTCAGTTAATGTTTTAATTTTAATCCTCAGGGACCTTTCCTATTGACCTGACGAAGACCCGGCTACAGGTCCAGGGTCAGTCCCAGTACACAGAGGTGCGCTACAGAGGCATGTTCCACGCCCTCTTCAAGATCGGCAAGGAGGAGGGCATCAAAGCGCTCTACTCTGGGTATGGAAAGTGCTATTTTAGGCTCTGTACAAACACTGGCTGTGTTCGAAAGCGCCTACTACATATGATATGACCAATTTTTGTTTACTTTATAAGATACAGCAGGTTTAGCTCTCACCCCTTAAACTATTTATTCTAACAGCTCACGGTGAAGTAAGACAAACAGGATCATCAACAAGGGGAGTTTTACAGTGTTATTTTGTACAATTTATTTTTGAATTTCCCAAGTTTCTGAGAAAAAAAATCCTGTCAATTTTATTTATGTAACAGGCAACATTTTTATTTTTTGTATAACTTGAAAATGACATTATCTCGTATTGTGTGTAAACCGCAAAGGCTCCACAAGCTGTCACAAAGCTTGGTCGTGCACCTCTGAATTTTTGCAACTGCATGCGGGGCTTTTCAGACGTGACTGCCACAATAACATAAAAGCAAATAACTTAAATTGAGAAGTAGAATAATGATTTAGAGAGACGGAAAATTCGTTTTTATATGCCTTGAAAGCAGGAGATCTTAGAAATTTACATTTGAGTAAATATTTTGCCAGCCGAATCAAACCGTTTACGAGATATTCAACCTTTACTTCATTTTCATACATTTAATACCTGACTCCTTTCTTTACAGGGATTGTATAAAGGCGATAAAATATGTCCATGAATATGAGTTTGCAGTTAATTACAATTCCCTTCGGCAATAAGGAGTTTGGCTTATGGCCGGTAACACTCGTTGACTTCTTGCTTAATCCTCTGTTTGTATGCCCTCTGCCGTTTCGGAGAACACTGCAACACGTGTTGAGCGTGCTAGTAGCTCCGGCGCTATCTGTGGAGGGCTGCGCCACGGTGCCTCAACGCTTAGAATTGAGAAATACTAAATCATTATTAGTAAAAAGTTTTTATTTTTGCAAGTTCAGCAAGAATAAATGTTACCTTTTGCCTTTGTGCGTATACATTACTGCAATCGGTTAATATAACTATTTCAGATATAAAAACTCCACATCTTATACACACTTTATTCTGCTTTCATGTGATAATTTGCCACACCGCCTTTATAGGCGCACAGCGGACTGGAGGAAATCCTGAAATTAGCACCCCTATATACTGAATCGGGAATCAAATCATGACATACCAAAAGATTCACACCCCTACTAGTTGCGATATACTCCATTGCTGATGGAAGGAGCGTGTGCTCAATGTGATGTGCTTTGCAGGCAGAGCCGTTCCACTTAGTGGGTGGTTGAACTGATATTGTTGAATCCAGTGGGACAAGAAGAAGGAGCTTCTCTTTGATTCTTAAAAGTAGTGGGTGTGATTCAAGTGTTTTGCGTCTACAGTTGTTAAGATTCATCTCTGCTTTTGAGATTTCAAACTCCCTCAATAAGACTGAAATTTAGTTATAAATTAGGTGAGGGAATTCTTCTGCCTTCAGTTTACCCCCCCAGTTCAAAGGTTATATGAACGTATCGTACCTCTCCTCCCAGGATCTCTCCTGCTCTGTTGCGACAAGCGTCTTACGGGACAATCAAGATAGGAACCTACAACTCTCTGAAGAGGCTGTTTGTCACTCATCCAGAAGGTGAGTGTTAACTATTTCTGTTACTCTAACATCCTGTCTTCTATGGAGGACGGAAACTGCCAAAATGCAAAAATACTGTAAAATCCGTTGTTTTGGTTTTTGACGGATACAGAAAGGATACTTCCGTCTACCTCCACATGAACTCAAATGAAGCAAATATATCGATTTTGGCATTAAAATATTGATTTCAAAATCATAAAGAAAATGAGGATAGGTGAATCTTTTTTTCCCCACCCCTAGTGAGTACGAACTGGTTGTACTTTACCACAAACAGAACTTTAAAAAAGAGAATTTGCCCCTTGGGAATCAATAAAGTATAATCACATTTGTAAATAATGTGGGATGAATGCACAAAGACATGAAATGCACAGCAGTTTACCCTGCTGATGTTGGTGCAGTGATACATTTTCATTGAACAGATTGTCTTTGTGCAGCAGTAACACTGTACAGCCCTCATCCACTAAAAAAAAGGGTTGGCTGTGTCGTGACAACCTGTGTTGACCCGCCTGGAAGCAGACGGAGTGTGTTAACCTGCCGGCACTAATTTGCAAGTTAAATAAGAGACAAAGAGCTTCCAGGAAGGAAGGAGAGGGAAGAAAGAGAGGCTGCAGCTGTAAGTGCTCTGATGGGCTTTCCCCTCCTATCTGACATTGATCTCATGTGGAGCACAGAATTCTATTTATTTAATTGAAATAAAAATAGACAGATCTTCCATAATGTAAGACCCAAACAGCCAACATGATTGTTGTTCAGCGAGATGCTTCAAATCAGCCCAAATTTAAGATTAGATAAGCCTTTATTGATACCCAGAGGGAAGACAGAAATAGTACAGATAAATACAAGGTATATAAAACTAAAATAAGGATAGAATAAGAAAATCAATTAAAAAAAAATATACAAGCACATATGTAAAAGTGACAGTAGTGATTAATAGCAGCAGAGTCAGCAGGTCTAAGTTAATATGTGATATGATTAAATAATGACACTTGTCTTTCTTAATATAGAGATGTTGTATAAATAAAATATAGAAGAGGATGCAAAAACTGAGAATCAAATATAACGGTATAAAAAAACAGTATAGTATAGGTATAATATAGTAAGTGTAGTGTAGTTTAATGTAATATATATAACAATATATCAACATATATAGAAAGGCTTGTTGTAGCTAGGGCTGTATCTATCGATTATTTTAGTAATCGAGTATCCTACTGATTATTCTGTTGAGTAGTTGGATAAAAGATACTTTTGCTTTATTAGGAAGCAATAGTAAATATACAAAAGAGAAAATAAGACAAAACAACTAGTTGGTTTCTTCATATACAATAATATTATCTATCAAAACTAATATTATAAGCCGCTTAGAGCTAGTGTTAGGAAGTTAAACGGGTCATAATTCCCTCTCTAAAACGTCTTTTTTTGTTGGGAGCTCTGACGTTCACTTCATCCTCTGTGTTGAGCGACACAGAGAGCCACCGAGTTATCAGCCAAATGGCTTTGCGCTACATTTATCAGCGATTGGCCGGCGCCAGCATGTTCCTGAGACTGACAGGAAGTTGGTGACCTCAGGCTCTGTGTCTTCCTCTATTACCTCTCCTACCGTCTGCTTCTTTTATTTGTCATTTCTCTCTTCCTATCGACTGGCACCACCTTTCACTGTCTCTCTATTTTTGTTCTCTTTTCTTCCACTTTTCTCTTCCTCTGCTCCTCTCAATATTTAATGTACAATTAGTGTACATGAGATAAATAATATGAATAATAGAGTAGATCAAGGTAGGAGAACAGATAGGAGTGATTGAAGCAATATGTTGTACTTCTTCTGTCGTTTGTGGGATCCTTTCTCTGGTGGCTTCAAAGCCACCAGACACCATTCACAAAAACAGTCATTTTACCTCTCCCAACACGGGAGTTGCTGGTCTACCGCTGCATCGATAGTTTCTGATCTGAACTAATGTGGCGTCCACAGCAGTACGTTGCTTAGCTTCAGTAATGAGTCAGCTTTTTAAAATGTGTTATCAGCACAGATGAACCGGGGCAAATGTCTTGTGCATTCAGTGTACTTATTGAACAATAATGATTCTGAAGGAGTAAGGAGGGAAACTAATCAGGGGACGAAGAGGTTTTGTTACTTCACCTTTTTATTTTGTGTGTGTGTTTTTTGCCAAAATACAAAGCGCTCTTTCTCTTGTTTTTCTGTTGAATGTTTGCCTTCCCACTCTGCATGCCTTTCTGCCACGATGGTGCCACTTTGTTTTGATGCAGGCTTGGGTTTATTTCCTGTGGTTGTGGTTTGGATCGAGCGCCCGTTCCCCTGCCACTAAACATTACTGGCGTGAGGACCGCCACACTAACTGTTGGTCAGATTGATCCAGGATCACTGTAATTATTAGTCCATTATTATGTTGTCTCCGCCTCCTTACTCCAATGTAGACACCATACTAGGTTACTACTAACGAGATCCACTACTTGCTAACAAACTGTCGAAGCTCATTTCTAACAATGGTTCCTGTTTAGTTAAAGCTAATGTACAGAGTGTGCATTCTCTCCAACAGAAATTTCAGCAAAATACAAACACGTGAATATGCAGATAACATAAATTATTAGACACAATGATTTCTTAAATTCTCACAAAACTCTCTCTGTGACTTCAATACTTGTAGGGGACAAGTAGTGGACAATCATTCCTGAGAATAATTGCTTGTCTGTCTTTTTTGTCCTTTCTGACTTTCTCGTAGCAACTTATGTTCAGAGTTCAAACATGATGTAAAACACAATCAGTTCTATCTCTACAAGAGTACTCTTAAAAGTGTAATTTTCAACACTAATTTGAGTCTTAAAAAGTTCTTTATTTTTATTCCAAATATTAAGATCAATCCAAACTTGATCAGATCAGATGATTAAATCAGAAAATTAAAGAAAGACATATAATGTGTTTTTAAATGGCTAATTCTCACACCGACTTCACACCAGGCAGTGGGGAAGTGCGGCTCGCCGCAATAATTAAATTTTGCTATGACCAGGAGGCGTGTTCATGTGTTTCAAGCAAGAAGAAATTCTTTGTAATATAGGTCAACATGTCACAGGATCTGTTTACTGATTGGCTGCGGGTCCTCTCTGGCCGCACTTTGCCGCTGCTCTGTTGTAAATTCGGCGTTACCTTAATAAACAGGACAACAAACACAATTTTTTAAAGTGGAGAGCATGCATGATACATTTATGATGTATGGAAATAACATAACATCCCCGTAGACATCTAGTAAATTATAGGCTAATCTTGTGTTTTAGTGGTTTTGGCTGCTTTTGGTGGTGTGTGTGGTAATTAATGTAATTTCCCGTCTCTTTCCTGCCAGACGAGACCATGGTCATCAACGTCTTCTGTGGTGTCGTGTCTGGAGTCCTGTCCTCGTCTATCGCCAACCCCACTGACGTCCTCAAGGTCAGTCTTAATGCTGGGGACAAGGCCATAACATGTACTGATTACATCTACTCAAATGTGAAGACTGGTTTAAATATTTAAATATATTTTAATATATTGAAATAGTCCAGTGACCTTCTTCCTTAAAAATAATCCTTATACCTGAGTTCACACGCTGAGTGAAGTGCTGGGTTGTAATCTCGGGGATAAACATGTTTGACCTTTTTGTTGTTGTTTTTGTTCCAGATCAGAATGCAGGCGCAGGGCAGTTTACTCCAAGGTAGCATGATGTCCAACTTTATGAACATCTACCAGACAGAGGGCACCAGAGGGCTGTGGAGAGTGAGTGCAGCATTGCTATGTGTTATGCACTGTATGTACAAGTAGTGGATACTGTGAAAGAAAGAAAACCATAACTATTTTAGTATAGTTTTAGTCAAATAAAACTGTTGAACATTTCAATCAGTGTAGTTAAGCCAAAACCAATGATATTTTTTAATTTTAGTAAAACTTTTTTCACATAATATTTTATCATTATCATTACATGTTGTATCTTGTTGTCGAGTCATATGAGCTTGTTGTATGTCAAGCTCTGTCCAGTGAGTTGTACTATAGCGTTACAATCAGACTTATTTTCATCCTCCTCTTCCTCAGGGTGTCATCCCCACAGCACAGCGAGCAGCCATCGTCGTCGGGGTGGAACTTCCTGTCTATGACATAACGAAGAAGCACCTCCTTAAGTCCGGCGTCATGGGAGACACCATTTTGACACATTTTATGTAAGTGTATTTAACTCTCTGGTCATCCTTTATGATCATACAATGTCTTAGTTTTAGCAGTGATTAAAAACTGCACCGTCTTCAATGTCTGGTTGTGTGTTTACAGTTCAAGTTTCACATGTGGCCTGGCGGGGGCGCTGGCCTCCAACCCTGTAGACGTGGTCCGGACCCGTATGATGAACCAGCGAGTTTCGTCAGGAAGCCCGATGTATAAAGGAACAATGGACGGAGTGATGCAGACGTGGAAGAACGAGGGCTTCTTCGCTCTTTATAAGGGATTCTGGCCTAACTGGCTTCGGCTGGGGCCGTGGAACATCATCGTATCCTTTTAAAACCTACACAGATCATTCACAGGTGGGAAAAACAGGGAAATCAGACTTCTGATCTTTTCTAGTTGTTGAAGAAATTGTGGAATCCAGATATACTGTACACCAGACTCTTTATACTATAAAATGGAAATCGTTTTGTCGGTGTGTCCAAAGAGTTGAGTAGATTTGTACGGGATAGTTGAATAGTTTGAATTATATTAAGTGGTGGCTGCGTAGGATTGTTTGATCCAAACATTTTCAATAACTCCAGAGCGTTGTAAAGTCCAAAAAAATCTAAATTTATTGAAAGAGACAGATGTAATCATTTTCAAAATTCATACCACTAGTGCAGTGCCCGTTCAAAACATGCTGAATGCTTGGCCTGTGGCAGGAGCAGACTTAAATATTTTGCTCCAGCTTTATCACCCTTGATAATTCAGCTCAAACCGTAGCGCTGCACATAAACATAAAATACTATCCGATAATTTAAAACAGTTTTTAATCAAAGTTGTAATGACTGAGCTTTCTTTTTCTTCCATTGGACAAGGTAGGCAATTTCCTACCTGGTACCTTGAAATAACCAGAGGAAAACATCTACATTTCAGATTCAATTTTGACCCACTAAATATATTTCAAATATGATGCATTATTTTTCATTAAACTATCTATTAACTAGACCTGGAAGATCCACCTTGAACAGACGTTAAGTACATTTTTGAGTACTTCTTCTACAACTGCCAATACCAACATTCCCAGTTGGTGGTAACGTTCTAAGTGTTATAAGTTGGTATCAAGTCTGACACCGGGGAAACAGTCTTATTCACGGGAGGAAAAGCACACCCAAGTCGCGAAACACCGGTGTAACGCTCTCTGGTTTGATTCTGCTTCCAGTTGGCTATCTGCTCGTGTTGACTCCAGTATTTATCCAGTATCCATGTGACATTAGCAGGCTTTGCTAAAAGGAAGTGCAGTGAATGTATGTTAGGCCCACTGCAGACGACATGCGGGACTCAGTCTTACAGAGATTCCTTATTTTTATAGTTGTTGATGTATAGTTGTTTTTAATCTAACAAAATATTCTGCTTCAATCCATATTTGTTGGCGTTTAGCCTTTCAAAAAGAACATTTTCACTGTGCTCGTCGCACATAAAGGAAGGCACGCCACGCACCTGTATTAACTGGGCGGTCTAGCAGCAATCTAATGCTGCTAGATGCTAATGCTGTGATATGAATCATGACGTTTTCCTCAACACACCTGTCAGTTCTTCATCACCTTCGAGCAGCTGAAGAAGCTCCCGTTTTAACAGGAACAGGAAGTGGGACTTCACTGGTCTGTTAGACTGTGTCGGGCATAAGTGGGTGTGAGCACGGCAGCACCTGGAGTTTATTCACACTCCCTTCAAATTCATACCAATGATGATCCAACACTATATCAGTCATCTGCCCATGCTCATCCAAATCTTATGTTTCTCTGTTTTTTTGCGATGTGTTTTATTTATTGTCACTGGTTCTGTTCTCGTACTGTTTTAAGGACTGTTGCTCTCACCCCCGACCTCCTTCGACACTCCCCAGGCAGCTAAATGTTTGGTTGTAGCAGAAGGCTGAAAGGTTTATTCCCTTGAGCTGATTGGAAAGACAGAGTTTACCTCTGTGGATTGGGTGAGTGGAATATTCTGAACTTTGGCCTTTTTTTAACAGACAAACAGAGATGACACTTGTGATTGTTTGACTACACTGAAAAAAAAAAACACATGGGAAATGGATTTATTAATATGTCAGTTCAGACATGCATGCTACACAGTTTGTGGAGTTAAAAAAAAGAAGGAAAATAATGTGAAATCTTAAAATGACTGACGTGAAGGAACCCTGTATCTTGAATGCATGAAATATGTTCAGATTCAACTACTGAATGTGAGGGGATTGCATGGAAGAGTGATGACAAATTGACTGTTACAGGTAGTTACTGAACAGAATTAAGACAGAAAGGAGGAAATAATGCTCGGCAGCACTCCAGATGATTAATGGGTAATCTCTATATGGAAAATATACAACGGCATATTAGGGCCATTGTATTGGATTTTTTTCTCGTAAATGTATTAATCTAAGACAATATTTGAGGTTTTTCTTGCAGAGAAATCTCAGAGAATATTAATGTTTTTGTTCTCGTAAATTTATGACGTTATAATCTCAGAGAATATTTGAGGTTTTTCTTGTAAATTTATGATTTTATAATCTCAGAGAATATCCAAGTTTTTTCTCGCAATTTTAAGATTTTATAATCTCAGAGAATATTCATTTTTTTTCTCGTAAATTTACGACTTAAACTTCGTAAATTCAGAGGTTTTTTTTCTCTGATTACCCCCTCCCTGGCTTTGTAGTTACTATTAATTATCTACAATGTCCCTGATACACCGTAGTAAAGATGACACTCAGCGATATGTTGTCATCTTTGAAATATTGAGGTGATGGGAAAAGGTTTCACAAAGCCTCTAAAATACAGTTTTAATCTTTAAATGGGTCAGTTGCCAGAAAATCACTCAACAATTCCGTTTGAATTTAAAAAAAGTGTTTTCTTCTTTTCTATTTATTATTTGTTAGAAGAATTTCCAGACACATTGAACACAAGCTCTGAACGTCTGTGATCTTAAAGAGCCTGGTGTAAATATGATGCACTATTCTTACTGTTGTGTCCCTCATTTGAGGTGAAGTGATGGCATGAATAGAAAAGTGGCGGCTGGTGTGAACAGAAATTGCAAAAGAGGGCCTTTGTGCCAAAATTGTTGCGTTTCTTCCCGGCTGAGTTATATTTTTTTGCAGCTAATTCTTAAAGAGATTTAGTTTGCAGCGTAAATCTGGAGAAACTCTTTCCTGGAAAGGGTCTGAAAGTCGGTGTAGTACATTGTTTGGAATTGAATTTTGTGAATCAAGTTCTCTAAACTCCCACGTAACACAAACCAAATGCATTTTTAACAACTTGTTAATTCTTAATGTGAATCCATACACGATGGCTCCTAACACATGCAACAAGGTATTACAGTACAGGAGTGCAGCTTCCACTCTTTCATCCACCAGCATCACCAAACCTTTCTATTTTATATCCAAGTATTTTTAGTGGTTTTGATCTGTTTCAAAAGCTGAAGGATATTTATTTTGTCAACGTTTTTTAGGTTGTCAATCAAAAGTTTTTCATTCTGGCAGCAGCTTTCTGTGGCGCTCGTCATCAGATTTCTACATGCTGGATTCTATAACTGACATATATTATAATTAATAGCTTCAACAGCACCGGCACTTCGACATGTGTACTGTATGTAGGCAGCGGTCTGGTCACATTTCATATTTAAGCTTCTTGCTGAATTACCTCGTAGTTTGCTTTCATCTATGAAGGGATACTTCTGGATTTTGTGCATCAGGTTTTTTTGCTCTCCATTAAAAACACACACCAGTGGTCAATCGCAGCTGCAGAAATCTCACAAACTGCCTTTTCTTGATTGACCCTGACTGCAGAATCCAGAACCTCCAGTATCAAATTCCAAAAAGTCACAAATGGCATGTTAAATATGTATTTGTCTTCTGACATTGTATTTGGCCACGAGCAGCTACTCCAGTTGGTTTCATTGTTGGAATTCATTACTTGAATTAAACTAGCGGACAGCTGGCTAGTTAGCTAGCTAGCTTGCTAATTCCACCATGCTTTAATGCTGCACTGGTTACAGAAAATGGGCTGAATAGCAGGTTGGTGGCCAGCGGCAGCGCTGGGTTTAATGGTCCAGACACTCCAGACATTGCGTCGCCTCACGTCGCCTTTGTCTTTGCCAAAAAGCTGCACTCGAACACACCGCAAAGACTACAGCCGACTTCTGACTACCACGTACGTTCTGCTCCTACGTGAGATGTGATAACTCTCCAGACCA
Organism: Sebastes umbrosus; assembly: GCF_015220745.1. NCBI lineage: Eukaryota > Metazoa > Chordata > Actinopteri > Perciformes > Sebastidae > Sebastes > Sebastes umbrosus. The sequence continues at coordinate 3,566,754 of NC_051285.1, read as the reverse complement.
GCAGGCGGCGGTAGACCGAGGACGGCGGATATACAAGCCGTTGTTATGATACGTATATGAAACAAAGCGGCGTATGCAGACCATTTTCACACCACTCTCACTCAACACTTAGCTTCATTCCAGATGGCGAAGAAGAAGAGCCTTCTTCGTTTTTCCTCTTGACTTTACTCGTTGGCTTGCTTTCCACACTTCCGTTTCTCTTCTCGTGCACTGATTCGCTTAAGCTGAACAGCCAATCAGAGTGATTTCTCTCACCGACGGGCTCCGCCGCCGATTCAACACGCTGAGTCGGCCGAAAAACCTCCGACACGGGCAGACTAGAGCCGACGGTGTCTGGGACACACCGCAAAAACTAGACCGACAGACACTCACCGACGGCCACAAACTGTCCGATGGCCGACCGTCTGCTTGGTTTAGTCAGGACATTAACGGTCACTCCCCACCACTCCGGAGAAGGATGAGTTAACTGTTTGTTTTCATAAATCATGTTATCTTTTAAAGAATGTGTCGTTCTCAGCTGATCACTCCAGTTTCACATCACTGCAGGTTGTCTTCACTTCCTGTTCACCGTTACATGAAGTGTTCAGCCTTTAGTTTAAAACGTCCAGAAGGATTTCCCTTTGTGATCGTCCCGTAGTTCATTCCTGTGATTGTGTTTGTGTTGTAAAAGTTGTCTTTCTGGCATTTTAGAACCATATTTTATGTTGCAGAGTTTTATCTATTTTCTAATTATTTTAAAGGGTTCTGCTTTTTACGTTGATCTGATTTGACCTTTGAATGATTCATCTATTTATTTGAACCTGAGTACAGTGAGTTTCTTTACTAAGTTGCATCTTTTATTCTCGTGCAGAATAATCCAAGTTTCATTTATTGCAGTCGTATGCTCACTAACTTCCACAACTCATGCATCTTCACTAAAACCTGACTATTAAAACACTTCGGATGAGCTAGCGTATGGCAAGCCGTTTTAACATTTAATAGCTAAGCTAGACTATCCGGAATTTTTTGACCATTCCTAACTCCAGTTAGAGATATCTACAACGTCATTCTGACTCGTCACAATTTAATTTTAGATATCTAAAAAGGACAATGTAGATATCTACAACTGAGGAGGAATTAAAGATATCTTGAACTGGAACTCTGACTTGTCAGAGTTAAATTGTAGATATCTTGTTACCAACACACTTGATACAAAAGCTACTTTTAATACAACTAAAAACTTGTATGTTTTTGTATGAAAAGAGGAGCACATGTGGTGCTTTTGTTTTGCTGATCACGATTGTATAGCACTTTATCTTTATGGAAGAGAGCTTGTGATTGATCGAAGGACAGAAAATAGTTCCCTCCTGACTACACAAGAGAGCCTCTGCAAAATGTCTGGTGTGTGCCATGTAATCAGGATTTTTTTAAAGTTTTATCAGTATATTGTATGGAGGATGGAACCTGACAAAAATAAATGAATAGATAAATAAATGACTGTAAATAAATAAAGACGTCATTAAAATATTAAATAATAAATAATAAATGCAAAAATAAATAAATAGATTAAAAAATAAAAGGGAAAATTAAAAGGAAGAATAAATAAATAAGGAAATTAATACAAAGACAAATACATTTTAAAAAAAAGCAAACAAAACAGAAATATCAATTTATGTCACATTTTATCAATTAATAATGGCTACATTTATTTTTAATATTATTTTTGCTATATTTAATGAATTATTTATTGAGTCATTTATTTATTCATTCATTTTTGATTATGACATGTTCCGTCCTCCATTATGTGTTCGCTTTTCTATTGTTTAATAGTAGTTGTGGTATAAAAATCTTCACACTCCCTTTCCCTTCAGACATGTGGTACCTCTCTCTGTCTGTGACTGAATCAAGTTTGTTTTTAGTCTCCCTGTTCTCATGTTGAATAAAACAAAAGCACCTGTTACACTGATCAAAAAGATATTGATTATTTATATAGGTTCGGCATCATTCCTCCTGATCACATTCAGAAACCTGCGTGGCCACCTTGTTTTCTCTGAACTTTATGATTGTTCAGTGACACTTTTATGAATGAATTCTTCATTAAAGCATCCTCTACTAAACAAACCTCATGCAGGTTTTTTTAACGTAGTTATTCGTGTCCCACTTCTGTCAAGATGCTTCAGTCAAAAATATTTAATATTAAATTGTACATTTTCTCTTTACTTCCACTTGTTTGCACTTTGATGTTTCATTGCTGTCTATAAACCTTTACGCTAGTTCACTTGATGATTTTATGGTGGAAGTTTTAAGTGGGGAGATTTTAAGTTTTTCTTTGACTGAGAATGGGTTTGGCTTTATATTCAATTCAATGTTCACTCAAATAAAATATATGCTGTGATTGTTTCTGTATTAGTTTGTGTGTTCTTGCTCATTCGCTTGAGCTGCTTACAGTCAATTTCCTGGATTTTAATATTTAAAGGTTCCATATTGTAAAAAATTTGATTTTCATGTCTTTTATATTACAAAGCATGTTTAAGTTCTATATAAATACTGTTAAACTATCAAAACGCTCAATACACAGAGAAACACACACAGCCCGTATTCAGAAATTGTGCGTTTGAAACAAGCCGTCAGGATTTCTTACCATTTGTGATGTCACAAATATACAATATTTAGACCATTACACGGTTTTAAACATAAACATTCTAAATGTGTCCCAGTTTATTTCCTGTTGCAGTGTATGTGAATGACATCAGCTGACAGGAAGTAAACATGGACCCAAACTGTTGCCTAGCAACGCAATTCCATTGCAATTCCTTTGAAATTAGCTAAAACGGAGCGTTTCAGACAGAGGGTAAATACAGACATGAGGAAAATAAAGTTGTTTTTTTTACATTACAGCATGTAAACATGTTCTAGTAGAAACAAAAAATACAAGTATGAACCTGAACATAAAGCATAATATGTCCCCTTTAAGTGCTAGTAATATAAATACTGTGAAAGTGTTGAAACACTCAAATCCATGGAGAAATACACACAGCCCGAAAGTCTGAAAATCTGCCTTCGAAACAAGCTGTCAGGATTTCTGTGCCTTTGTGATGTCACAACTAAACATAACGCTTTAAACATAATCAATGTGATTTTCGAACCAACCAGAGCCTGTATTTAGAAACTGCCTTTTTAAACGTAAACATTCTAAATGTGTCCCAGTTAAGTTCCGGAAGTAAACATGGAACCGAGCTGTTGCCTAGCAACGCAATTCCGTTGTTGAAATGTTCTAAAACAGAGTGTTTCAGACAGAGGGTGAATACAGGTATATTCAGACAGACAATATGAGGAAAATAAAGCCTTTTTTGAACATTACAGCGTGTAAACATGTTCTAGTAGAAACAAAAATAAATTAATGTGTACAGTTATAGTTAGCACGGCAGGAGTATTGATTTTATTTTCTTAGATTTATAGAGTCGTAGCTACCGCTGAAGCAGCAACTAAAGGGCTTCGCAATAGCTTTGCCCAAAGACGAGAAGAACCTGACAACAGCGTTCTTCTTCGGGGTCGGACCGGGCACGGTCAGGTAAGTCTTCAAGGCCAGGATGAGTTCAAATCTATAGGTCAAATCCTGTGACGGCGCCATCAAGACTCGATTGAGGAGCACATTCGCGGAGCCGAACAGCTCGCGCAGGTCTTCGAACAGAGCCTTGTAGATCTTACGAGATGGATGGTCCATGCTGATAATGTTATTAGCAACATTGATCTCTCTCAGTACCTCGTCGGTCAGATCGTTGATGGCTCTTTTGACATCATGTGGAAGCTGGGTTGTCCAGGCCTCCTTCATTGTGTGCAAGAGTAACCCCAGAAGCAGTAGGGGTACCGACCACCGCTTCTCATTGTCATTGTCAGATTGTCTTTCTTCAGTATCAGTATGTTCTGGACTCTGATCTGACTGATCAGTATGTACTGGACTCTGATCTGACTGATGATCAGAATGTTCTGGACTCTGATATGACTGATCAATCACTGGAGCACCCAGAACATACTGATCATCTGGCTGATGATCAGAATATTCTGAACTGTGATCCGACTTATGATCAGAATGTTCTGTACTCTGATCTGACGAACTGGTATCAGAGCTTTCATCATACAGTCCGTCGTCCGAGTCCGCATACCAGTAGTCTCTGTCGTCCTCAACAGCTTTTGGCCAACGCCAACATTCGGTGGACTCCGCCATTATTGCCATGACCTCTGCGTTCGAAGTGGAACACATGATGTCACATGGCCCACGCGGTAGGACAATACGCTGTGGCTTTTCCTTTGTACAGGTGGTGAAGTTCCTCACAAAAGTTCTGCATAATGTTGTGCACTGGCATTCCATCTGGCGCTTGCATCTTAGTGATCGAGTGAGCAGACGAATCATGGTGTTAAGAGTCGGGTAAAAGATGCAGTTACACTCAAAGTTCTCGAATATCGGAGGCCCTTGGTTGGAGCGCATCACCACACTTATGCAAGAGTTGACTTTTTCTGCCACCTCTTTTGCAAATAGCGAGATGAGTCTGTTAAAGCTCCCACAGCGAATGCGTTCCGGGATGGTGGAGGCATTATTGAAAACCTGCGGAAGGATGTGTCTCAGGTTCTCCGCGACATCGCACTCATTTATACCGAAGAAACACTGGTCAGGGTTTACATGAGCGTATATCCGCGGGGCTTTCCTGTGCCAGTCTGCGGTGATGTTTGCAATGGAGTCCTGGATGATCCTGGTCGACGAATTGACAACGTGCTGACACAAGTCGACCACCACCAACGTGCTGAAGTCGTCGAGCGAGCCAGATTCCAACGCGCCCATGCAATGGTTCTCCAAAGACTTTAAATACGGGTCGATTTTCAGCTCGCTTTCCTTGATGTGAGGGAATTTCGCACTGGCGGTCAGAAGGAGTCCACATAGATTCATGTGTTTATACATTTTTTCAGTTTGTGTTCTGTCTGTCTGTCTGATTGTCAGTCAGTGGCTCTGGGTGAAGATCTATATGTGCTCTGAGATAAAAAAAAAAGAAACATTCTGAGATCAAAGACATTCCTGTGTGATGTCATCAGGGGGGTGGCCTCTAATCAGTCTCCATAGACCTTTCATTGCCATTCTGTTGCTACGGCAACATAGTTCCAGATGTGACAACGATTGGAGGGATGGGAGGGTCAAATAAGATGAGATAAATCTTTACAGAACCCCAGAGGGGATATTCGGTTGCACAGCAGTAGTACAGGTAAATAGAGAAAGTAAAAGAAAGCCTGTATAAAACTAAGATAAGAAAATACATTTTAAATTATGTTCAATTACGTCTCATCCTGTTTTGTAAAAAGCAATTTAATAAGCAGAGCAGGGTGGATTTTCTCCAAATGAATAAACAATTTGTATGTCAAATATTAACCTGCAGCACCGAAAATACACTTTTTAGTGACACATGGCATTGCATTTACATTTAAGGAGTCTGAAAGTCCTGTCAGCATGGAGGCATAAGATGTGCGCAACGATTATTTTGGAGAGAACCACATCTAAAAATCTGTTATTTCTGACTGTTCCTTTTTTTTAAAAAAAAATTCATTTTGATAATAGGTGACATACATTAGATCTGGTTAATTTTGATTATTTTTTGCCGAATTTCATCATGTTTTCTTTGTTTAACATCTGTCCTAATCCTTTTATCGGCACAAACTCAGCTACGAGTGTGATTTATAAGAGATAAGATAAGATATTCCTTTATTAGTCCCACAGTGGGGAAATTTTGCAATTTATCATTTTATTTACAGTTTTTCTCATTTGCTTTGGTTCAATTATCGAATGAGAATTATTTTTTGTCAAAACACTAAGCTCAAATCTCTGAACAATTAGTTTGTTGTTCACAACAGATTCAAATTTTTCATTAATTAAAGCAAAATTGCACATGTTTTGGCACAAGAGTCAGTACAAGAGTCTACAATATGCACCACAACCACTTGCACACGTCTTGCTGATCCAAAGTGATGAGTTGATTCTCAGTGAAATTGTTTTCACAACTTCTAAACATAATTTCATCATTTGAGCCATCACATGCAAAATGATCCATTCAGTTATCAAAACCTGCCAGACTACCTGTATATTCCATAAATGTAAAACGTCCTGCCGCTTTCGGGTCGTTTTGGAGGTGCACCGTCCACCAGCACCGGCCGCTCTCTCCTCAGCTCCAGCACCGACATCGCATCGGGCCGCTCTGTGATTCGTTTATTTCTCTAACGGGACTTTTCTCTTGTTTTCTCTTGAGCTGAAAATTATGCGCTGAATGAGTATGAATATTATTATTATACTTGTAATTTGGGTGAACTGGCCCTTTAATATTTCCTCTGCTGGGACTTCATAGACACATTTAGTGTCTAACTGTAGTTTTACATTCTGTCATAAAATGATCCGATAACTTTTTCACATTTGGGACATTTCTTGAAAGATTCTTCTTTCAATCAATCAATCACACACGTGCACACACACACACACACACACACACACACGCACACACACAGTGATTAAGTGAACCAGCTTCAGGTGTGTGAGCTTGTCACACAGCTGAACTGTGGTTTCATTAAACCTCATGAGAAGGAGGAAGTGGCTCTTTTAGTGTCTGATGTGTGTGAGGAGGCTTCCATTACTGAACAAGCTGCTGCTTCATACACACATTCAGATTTATGTAGACGTTTATATACGTTTTGTTATTTTAAAAGAAATCAGAGCTGAGTTCTCTCCAGAGCTCCAGCAGCAAATATATTTGCTTAAGTCCTCCAGTTTGTCTCGTTAGTTTTATGTTCTTTGTTTTTCTATAACCGTAGGATCACCCTGCACATGTTTTATTCTCTGTAGAGGTTTTTAACAGGTTTTCAGTGTCACATTTAGAGAGCGTATAGACCATGAAGGAGGAGATTGCTGCTGCTGTGTTCTTTGTTGCTCGGCTGGTGAAGAGATATGGCTGTCTGGATACCGACGGCAGGGAGCGCTTCGCTGCTGCCCTCACCTCTGTTCTGTTTGAGAACTACAAGAACCACTGGCACCCGAACGCACCATCCAAGGGACAGGCCTACAGGTCAGGAAATCAGCCTTTTATTTCAATTTTGTGTAACGATTTGAACCCACAGCTGTGTTTTTTTTTATTTTGTTTGGTGGAAGTGTTCTCTGGGTTTGTCTAAGCACAAATCTGAAGACATTTTCAAAATCAGTCAAACCGTTTGGCTGAAAATGTGTTTTCCTTATCGTACTCTATCTAGTTTTTAGGCACATGACTTTTTGCAATACGCTCTGTTATATTTTTGGAAAAGATGGTCGTCCCATGTGCCCAAAGACTAGATGTAGTATAAGAAAATGTCTGTATCTCAGAAACTACAAAGAAGTTTTTGGTATTGATGAACTCGTAACAAGTTGAATATCAAAGATTTGCACACGCATGTAGTGTAAAAATATAATACATTTATATTCCATATGGAAAACATTTTATAAACACAATCTTAGCGTTTGTCGGTAAAAGACTAACGCAAAGGATACACTGGTGTATCCTCGCTTAAAGCTCCTCCGGCAAGCCTCCTTGCTCTTCGAGATGCATTTTAAGAATTGGGAGATCAAGATGGAGCGCTGAGGTCGATTTCTGGGTCAGAAGCTTGAGACGAGGAGGCACAAAATCTGGAAATGAGAAGCGGCTACAGTCTATGTAAGACGCCGAGCCGTCCAGCAAGACTCGCCACCTCTGGAAACTCCTGAAAAACGTTTAAACTGTTGTCGATCTAAAATGAAGACAACTAATAAGCGGCTTTTTTCTCGCCTCAGCTGTTTTCAGAAACACTACTTTCGTAATATATATATAAGTAATTGAATGAAACTTTCTACAAGGTGAAAGAAGACCTCCTATCTCATATAGTAGCTGATTTTGAGTTGTATTTTGTGCTGCTGTGTGTTTCAGGTGTCTCCGTATGAACTGTGTGCGGCTGCAGGACCCGGTGTTGCAGCAGGCCTGCGGGCAGAGCGCCGTACGATACGAGGATCTGGGCCTTCCACAGGAGATGACGGTGTGGGTCGACCCCGGAGAGGTGTCCTGCAGGTCAGGCCTAGTTGAGACAAGACATTTGTGCATGGATTAAATAAGCAAAATCCTACATGTTAATTATTATTGAGCTTTAGACAGGCTAGCTCTTTTCCCCCTGCTTCCAGTCTTTATGCTAAGCTCATCATTCGGAGCGTTATTTAGCCTCCTTCATGACAAGTTAGTATGACATGGTTGGTACCAATGGATTCTTTAGGTTTTCATAGTTTCATATGATGCCAGTATCTTCACTCTAGGTTTAAAACTGAGTCCGCTACAACCTAAGTTGCAAGCAAGTTGCGCTAATGCATTAAAGAAATAAGTGACCCCGGGTTGGGAGCCACTGATCTAGTGGCGAGTTGATGCAGCGTGTCCGATGATTTTTTTTATAACTGGTATTTCTATGATTTTGTTGGTTCATTGTCCTCTTCGCAGGTACGGTGAACAAAGCTCTCCATTCTGCGTCTCAGTGGTGGACAGCTATCGGCGTGGGGATGGGGAATTCTCCCGCCGCATCAACGAAGCCGTGGAGCGTGCAAGCCTTGACGTCAAATCGGGAAGCTCTTCAGACGAGGAGGACGTGGTCGGAGACAACAGCATGAGTAACCACAGCCTGAGTAACCACAGCATGGGCAACCAAAGCATGAGTAACCACAGCATGAGCAGCTGCAACCTCTCGGCCCTCTGCCCGGCTCCAGTCCCGCCCGCCAACCTTGAGCCCAAAAGCATCCCGACTGTCAGCAACCCCAACAGCGTCTACCAGGTAACACATCAAGGATCATTCATTAACTGTAACCATGATCTGTTTATTTTACCATACTGTAGTTACATATGTAGAAGGAATTTTAAATAATGTTGGCCGTAGTCTGGAGTTTAGCAAAATAGTCCATCAGTGTTCTTGTCTGGTGATAGATTGCATATCTGGGACTTTATTGTTACGCTCATTAAGGGGCGGGTCCATTATTTTGAGGTTTGAGGTTTTTATATTATCATGTAGCTTCCCAGTGGTCAAATGTTGGTCAAAGTATGTTTCAGCGTCAAAATGCTATTTTCTCTTCAAGCCCTTCTAAAACCTTTTTTTCCCACCTGACCTGACGTAGGTTTCTGTATGATGACGCTGCTACATGTACAGTGTATATATACATCCTTATAGTCAATGTATTAACGTTACATACAGTAAGCTGGAAGCTGAGCAATGTACTGCTGTGAATGCCACATTAGTTCAGATACGAAAGTCCCACATTAACCCAAACAAACTAACCGATCGATGCAGCTGTAGGTGAGGTAAAATTACTGTATTTGTGAATGGAGTCTGATGGCTTTGAAGACGGAGATAACTGCTTCAGTTCCCCGTCTGAAAGGGCTGTCTGACGGCACGGTAAAGCGGTGAAATTATTTTAAATATAGCGTACACTTAAACTGATACTGAGGTGGCTAAAATACGTTTTTCTGCTGCTCCTGGGAACTGAAGCCATTATATCGCTTTCTTCAAAGCCACCAGACTCCATTCACAAAAACAGTAATTTTACCACTGAGAACAGAAAAGTATACATACAACCCCACCTCCCTTTCAGTTATTTCCAAACTTGTCACAGCTAGTGCTAGCATTCACATTGTTCATAACTTTATTGATTAGCTTAGTGTGGTAACTGTTTACGTCACTGCTTTTTGCAACAGCTGAGTTGATGTTTCCGTTTGGAAAAAACACAGAAGAATGCAGATGGACCCGCCTTGAGAATTAGAACACAGATTGCCAGTAAAGCAACTGCTTCATTTTCTAATAAATGCTAAAGAATGGGACACTACAATCTTTTGAGTACAGATTTAATTCTGCTGAATGAACCTGTTTTTGAACATTCAGTGAAAAGAGCTGCAGCCCTGTTAACCTACAGTAGTTTACAGCTGGGAACAGGAGTTGGTAGTTTGACTTGGCTGTTTCTTAAAGTCTCTTCTATTTCTGTCCTCTGACCTTTTGCTCCTCTCGCCCACAGTTCAGTGAGTTTTCTCCAGGCGCCCCTCAGACATGGCTCAGGGACAAGCGGAAGGCCTTCGCTGTGGAAGCGTTCCCACCTCCTCATCTTCCTCCCCCGGTTGGAGGTCCGACCTCCCAGCTCTCCACCCAGAGAGGCTTCAAGGCTTCCTATCGAGCCACGTTCACCTTCAGCGGGCCTCGTGTCGACAAGTACCACTGGGTCAGCAAATCCCGATAGGCCGAGCCTTGGTGTCGGCTCAAAGCATCAGAGCACCCCGTTTGTGTGGGGAAAAAAAAGTTTCAGAACAGTTTATTATTTGTGTATGATTTAATATGTTAATGATTTAAAGTAATGCTTTTTAAGCATGTTTTTAAACTTTGAAATATTCTACTATTTTAAATGATTCTTCCTTCTAAATCTGTTTTTTAAAATTAAAGTAAGTGTGAACTGTAACATTTAACTGTCATTGAAAAGAAATAAAAGCGTCCGTGTCAGCTCTGCTGGTTATTATAAAAGTGTTTCCTCTTTCATTTCTTTTTATGGTTCATCTTTTTAAACATATCTGGGTAGCATTTGGTTAAATTAATCACAAATTTCCTCATCCCAAAAGCAAAACAGTTAGAGCTTTACAATTAGAAGTTTTAGATCTGCAAAACAGGACCGTGAGATGGGACAAAATATTGCAGAAACAAAGGAAAATATAATAGTATCTATGGTAGCATAGCACAACCTTGGTGGCGGTGACTTTGGTAAACCCTTAGTTGTATTATTGTATGGAGGACAGAACCTGCCAAATACAAAAATAAATTAAAAAAATAAATGACTCAATAAATAAATGTCATTAAATGCAGAAAAAATAAATAAATATTAAATAAATAAATAAAATTAAAATGTAGGCATTTAATTGACGAAAAGTGACTGATATTTCTGTTTTAATTTGCGCCTTTATTTTCATATTGATTACCTTGTTTATTGTTTAATTTTCCCTTTTATTTATGTATAGCTAGCATTAAAAAATTTTTATCGATTGACATTCCTCCCATTTCTTATGAATCATGACGATCTCACAATCACAAAAAAATGTTGTACAACATCTCAACATGTCTGTGGGACGAGCAGATGTACTCTGATGACTTTTGCTCGATGTAATCTACTTGAGACATCTAAATGTAAATATGGCTCAGTCTGGAAGCTGATGTGGCTGAGCGGTTGTGTGTGGTGGTGGTTGTACTGGTAGTGTAGTAAGTGATTGGTGTGTAAAGAACAATCAGCTAATAACACTGCCTACACAGCAACCCCAACCGCATCCACCATCAGGGACCAGTAACACTGCAGTGAATACACACTGATACACAATGTATGTAGGATTTAACTTGAAGTGATGTAGAGTTCGACCAGTTGACCATCCGCATGCTAGAGTGGAAGTGAAAACATCATGTAAAATACAAAAATATAACTGTATTAATAAGTAACTAATGCATTCAGAATACAACTATTAAAGAAATAACTTCACATTTTGGGAAATAATCTAATTCGCTTTCTGGGAAGACTTGGATGAGAAGATTGATATCACTCTCCTGGTTGAACATCCAGACATTGTTTGAGTTTTTTGGCTCTAATGAAGTAAACTTTTCTGCCGACTTGTCGACCGCACAGTGTGACCTCAAAGCTCTGTCCACCTCTGTATGATTGGATTAACACAACCTGAAAAACAACAGTAGAGTCTACGTAGTCTACAGTGAACTTTATTGGTGGTGTCCTGTATAAAAAGTGTATATATGATGAGGATGGATGAGTGCTGTGATCCTACCTGTGGTCGCTGCAGTTCTCACCACTCTGTGTTGTTGCAAGTGACCACTACTGGAAACACAACCGTCTCCACAGCTACACTGTTTGTGTGTGTGTGTGTGTGTGTGTGTGTGTGTGTGTGTGTGCACGTGTGCACGTGTCTGCAGGTCATGCCTCGACTTGTTGCCTCAGGCTGGCAGGTATGTTGCCAGGGTGAAGCAGTCAGTGGGAGCAGAAAACAAACACTCACATGCTTTCACTACATTTATTAATTTCAGGCCCACATTATTCTCTTTTTTATTGTTTTTTATGCCAAGTAGGATTTCACATACAAGGAGTTTGCTCTGGTGTAAAAAATAAAAAATATATTGCAAAAATCAAGAAGCATAATAAAGAAGAAAAATATGATACAATATGAAAAAATATTATAAAATATGTACAGGAAAAATAAATATAGAATAGAAGATTTATACAATAAAAATATGAAAAAAACATTATAAAAAATATGTACAAGAAACATAAATATAGAATAGAAGAAAAATACAATGAAATATAAACAATACTATAAAAATGTGAACAAGAAACAGAGCAGAAAAATACAATGAAATAAGAAAAATACTATAAAATATGCACAAGAAACATAAATAGAGAATAGCAGAAAAATACAATAAAATAGGAAAGAACACTATAGAAATCTGTACAAGAAACACAAATATAGAATACAAGAAAATACAATAAAAACATGACAAAATACTATAAAAATATGAACAATAAACATAAAAATAGAATAGAAAAAAATAGAATAGAAATCTGAAAAAATACTATAAAAATCTGTACAAGGAACTTAAACAGAAGAAAAAACAATTAAATATATATAAAGAAATGTGTACAAAAAACAAATATAGAAGAAAAATACAATGAATTAAGAAAAATACTAAAGCAGTGCCCATGTGTCTGCTGGGGGTCACTGTTACATGAAGCTTTGTTACTGAAATAGAAACTGAAAGATGAAACCCTGCAGTGAACAACTGTTTCACTTCTCAAGCTGTTGCAGCAGACATTTTATTTCTATGGTTACAGTGACAAAGACAGTAACGCATTTTTTCTGTATCTGTCAACAATTTCTTCCTCACAAAACAATTATTTATTTTTTTATTTTTTTATTGTGTTTTGTTTTTATTTTATGTTGGTTTTGTTTCATTTCTGTTGTCCTTTTATGTTTATCACAGCTCTTTGTTTATGTTTTTGCTATGCTTCTTTTGTATGTAAATGTTTTTAATGTTTCCTGCTGTTACTATGTATACTGCCATTTTTAAATAATAAAAAAAAGATGAACTATAGTCACCATTTAATATCACATATACAGTTGCAGCATTGATTAATATATATATATATATATATATTTTTTTTTTTTTTTATTGAACAAAAAAAATGTTATTCTTTTTTTTTATTGAACAAAAATGCATTGTTAAGTTTCAATGCATTTTTGTTTTTCATGACTTTAAGGGCTTTTATGTAAGAAAGAAACTCAGAAAAAAACACATTGAACCTAGGTTTCACTTTCATATGCTTGGATTTGTGCAAATAAAATTTTCTAAGAATGAGAATTTTATTCACCAGAAAGTCATCTTTGTTGTTGTCCATTACAAGTCCATAAACAATGTCCTTTTGAGAGAAGTTTCATTGATTAAAAACATCATTAAATGTCAAACAAGAGAGGACAGGAAGCAAGAAGGACATTTTTTTAAATTTTTTTTTTATTTCAAAATGACAGTATACATATTAACAGCAGAAAACATTAAAAACATTTATATACAAAAGAAGTATAGCAAAAACATAAACAAAGAGCTGTGCCAAACATAAAAGGACAACAAAAATGAAACAAAACCAACATAAAAAAATAAAAAAAACACAATAGAAAAATAAAATAAAATAAATAATAATAAAAAAATGACAATAATTCCACTTAAAAACCTTAAAGATATTGCATACATTCATTGTTTTCATTGCTTTTTTTGTTTTGTGAGGAAGAAATTGTTGACAGATATAATTCCATTTCTTTCATAAATACAAAGAAATTAGTCTTTTTTTTGGATTAACAATTTATTTGGATTTGGATTTTTAGATTTATAAGAAATTACTGTCTTTGTCACTGTAATCATGGCAACCAATTATAATATTTCTATATTACAGAGGCTCGATATTACCTGTTTTTTTAAATTATTATTATTATTTAAAAATGACAGTATACATAGCAACAGCAGAAAACATTAAAAACATTTACAAACAAAAGAAGCATAGAGAAAACATAAACAAAGAGATGTGCCAAACATAAAAGGACAACAGAAAAATATATATAATATAATAGAAAAATAAAATAAAATAAATACTAATAAAAAAAAGACAATAATTCCACTTAAAAACCTTAAAGATATTGCATACATTAATTGTTTTCATTGCTTTTTTGTTTTGTGAGGAAGAAATTGTTGACAAATATAATTCATTTTCTTTCATAAATACAAAGAAATTAGTCTTTTTTTGGATTAATAATTTATTTGGATTTGAATTTTTAGATTTATAAGGAAAAAATGCAATTTTTTTGTTATTATTATTATTATTTAAAAATGACAGTATACATAGTAACAGCAGAAAACATTAAAAACATTTACATACAAAAGAAGTATAGAGAAAACATAAACAAAGAGCTGTGATAAACATTAAAGGACAACAGAAATGAAACAAAACCAACATAAAATAATTAAAAACACAATAAAAAAAATAATAATAATAATAATAAAAAAATGACAATAATTCCACTTAAAAACCTTAAAGATATTGCATACATTAATTGTTTTCATTGCTTTTTTTTGTTTTGTTAGGAAGAGCAATGAGGACATTTGGGATGGAGATGGCTGTATTCCGGTTCCGAACTTGCGTCAGAGCGAAATCAGCCAATATTATCCCGCCTTCATTCACACTCCAGAGCCGCGCATCCAATCACAGCCGCTCTCACTGTGACGTCCCCCAACCCGCAGCTCACATCCGGTCATATATATGTTGCCACGCGTTAGCGGCGAATTTGGAGAGAGTCCATTTTGAGCAGTGAGAGTCGAGTCGGCGTCTCCGGTAAATCTTCCCTCTAAAACAAGTAAGCACGCTTTCTTTTGTTACTATAACTCCCTCTAAATACAGATAAGGGAGTGTATGATCTTTCCAAAGAGGTATGATGTCACTGCGATGTTTATTATAACTCTGTTTTTATTATTAAAGTGTGTGTTTTTGTTAGCATAACGGTTGTTAGCTCAGTGTGTTAGCCACAGTGATGCTAACAACGCGGTCATCACGCTGATTTGAATGCGTTAATCACGTGTTGTTGTTGAAGTTAAACACATTGTGCATGTATGCTTTAAATGGGATTGTGTTAGTTGAGCTAACTTTAATGTAAATGCTTATTTTAATCATGTTTATCATGCTTTAGCTGCTAGTTGTTAGCAGCATGGCCTGCTCTGCATCCCCATCCTGAGCGGCAACCGAGCAAAGCGCGGTCCGCTTGAAACACATGAATATACTGAGATTCATGCTGGGTTAATGCATCTTTATGTTACTTAATAAAGCCTCTTAAACGTGCATGCAAACATGCAACAGTGTGCATTGCATTTACTGCTTTAATATTGATGTTAAGATGGTAAATAAAGAAGAATATGGTCAAGATATGCAGAGAAACAAGAACAATGTGTCTTAGCTGTTGTAGCTTTCTGTTAGCCTGCACGATGTTTAACTGCAAGTAACTTTATACTCTAACTTTATTACAGACAAAGGGTGCAAATAAAACACAAAACATTGCATTTAATACAGATAAATGCTGAATTTGAATGTGTTATGCAAGATTGGATTAACAGCTCTCTTGCTGCAGACCTGAAGTGTGTTTGTTGCTTTTCTGCAATATTACTTTAAATTAATAATATTATTTGGGGAAAAATAGTATTATAATAAAGACAAAATATCTTTATTTTATTTTCTGCTGCAATATTTACGTTAAGATAGTTGTGTGACTACAAAAATGGTCAAAGTATATGAAGAAACAAGAACAATGTGTCGTAGTTAGTGTAAGTTTCTATTAGCCTGCACGATTTTTAACTGCATGTTGTTATTTAAAGCAAGCAAAAATAACTAAAGGGTCCAGATAAAAGACAAAACATTGCATATAATACAGATAAATGCAAAATTTGAATGTGTTATGCAAGATTGGATTAACATCTGCTCTCTTGCTCCAGACCTGAAGATTTCAGAGTTCAGTGTTTGTTGCTTTTTCTGCAATATTACTTAAATTAATAATATTATTTGGGGGAAATTAGCATTATAATAAAGACAAAACATCTTAATTTTATTTCATTCATTCAATCAGACCTTGCACAGTGCAGTGTTATGCAAGATTGGATTAACAACTGCTCTCTTGCTCCAGACCTGAAGGTCTCTGTTGCTTTTCTGCAATATTACTTAAATTAATAAAATTATTTGGGGGAAATTAGTATTATAATAAAGACAAAAACATCTTAATTTTATTTGTTGCCAGCCATATCCCTCCACAACGCAATCAATACCTTGCACAGTGCTGCTCATGATGAAATTATTTGTACATGCTCTGTGAGACTTTGTTTGCTTCTGCATCCTAAACTTTTGTCTTCTTCTATCTCAGTCTTTTTCGAAGAGCCCACCGTCAGAATGGCAGACGCTGATAATCTCCTCATGGAGACTTCGGACCAGAACGGCAATGAGGGAGAGGACGACCAGAACGGAGCTGAGCAGGAGCAGGAGCTGATGGCCGGAGAGGACGACTGCCTGGACAACCAGGACCAGGACGGCCTGGAAATCCAGGACATCCAAGATATCGCGGAGGGCCAGGACAACGGCGCAGATGGAGGCAAGATTGACGCCAGCAAAGGAGAGGAGGATGCTGGGTGAGTGTTTAGTAGAGTAGCATGTTCCTGCAATAGAGGAAGCTGCAGTTTCAGGACCACAGTCCTAGGACCGCATATGTCCGTAGTTTTTTGCAAAGCTTATTGTCTTCAGTGTAGGGTTGTCCCAAATATCAATTCTTTTGGGGCTTCGAAGCTTCTGTGAGAAATATTCAAAGCTTTGGGACAGTGCCACTGCTGCACTACTCTACACACACACGCCTCCAAACACAAGAAAGTGATATCCACCTGAGAATAACTAATAATAAGTAATGTTGAATATGAATAATGCTCTGGGATCCTTATTTCATGGGCTATTTGGGATTTAAACATTATTATTACATACTTATACATAAAAAAACAAAACATTCGAAGACCGATTTGGAGGTTGATTACCATGGCAACGGTCAAAGCTTCGAAGCATTTGGGTCAGCCCTACTTCAGTGTATGTTTGTGTAATACTAATCACTGTTTTACCATTTTAATTAAGTTTAAATAATCTATATATGATCTTTTCTTTCCTAAACATTACTAAGTAGTTTTGTAATAGTTTATGATTTCACGTAGGCTATTTCTAACTGGGGTCCTAGAAATGCAGTCCTGAAACTGCAGCATCCTCTATCGCAGCCAAAAATAGTACGCTTTATATTCCGTAACAGTTAAGGCTACCTGTGGAAGAAAAGGAAGAGATTAACAGCAATGTGTCTTCATATTTTTGCAGTAAAATGTTCGTGGGCGGCCTCAGTTGGGACACGAGTAAAAAGGACCTGAAGGATTACTTCAGTAAGTTCGGCGAGGTGTCAGACTGCACCATCAAGATGGACTCCAACACTGGCCGGTCCCGAGGCTTTGGCTTCGTTCTCTTCAAAGAGGCCGCCAGCGTGGAAAAGGTGCGTCACTCGGATTACAGTCACTTCTGTAGATGATAACATGATGTCACAGGGAGGATGTTTCCAGGCTTTTGATCCATCGTTGCTGTGCGTGTTGGCGCTCCATGCTAACTATGATGATAATAACACATGTGCGTCTGCAGGTGCTGGAGCAGAAGGAACACAGACTGGACGGACGTCCAATCGACCCCAAGAAGGCGATGGCCATGAAGAAGGAGCCCGTCAAGAAGATCTTTGTCGGGGGTTTGAACCCTGAGGCCACCGAGGACGCTATCAGGGAATACTTCGGGGCCTTCGGAGAGGTCAGTTTTACTACACAGAGCCTAATTAAATTGTAGTTTAATGGAGCTGGAGGTCGTTTGATAACTCCCATTTAGGCACATGCATTTCTCTGATACAGAATTCTGAATCTTATGAATGTCACACAGCCATGTTATCTAATTGATCCAGTCCCTGAGCTTAATTGCTAATTAAGATACTGGCTAATTTACAAGTGGCTGATTGAAGTGAGGTCAGGCTTTTCACTCTTTTTTTCAGAAATTCTGTCAATCACAGACAAAATCGTCTGAAGTCAGCCTCATCTGTACTGAATGGGGGAATTCTATTTTATTTGTCATTTAAAATGACACACAGCAATCATTTGGAAAATGTTATGTCAAAATAATGTACGTCAGAATTTAGAAATGTTGAACATCAACGTTGGGCTTGTGATTTGAATTACTGTAGTAAACTTTAGTTTGGTACAGACTATGTTTTGGTCTGCCAATAAAACTACGAGTACAAGAAATCTGCTCCATCAATGGCGTGTTAAGTTTCATAAATATGTATTGTTTTTATCAAACATTTTAACAAGCATCTCCTTCCTCTTCTCCTTCCAGATCGAAACCATTGAGCTTCCCATCGATCCCAAATCGAAGAAAAGGAGGGGTTTCATCTTCATCACGTACAAAGATGAAGCCAGCGTCAAGAAGTGTCTGGAGAAGAAATACCACACCATCCAGGGCGGCAGAGTATGTACACACACTTATATCGGCAGAGTTAGCTGGGTGGTTCATGAAACTGTCCTGCTGCAACTGTAAAATTGTAGGATCTAATCCATCGCCGTTCCAGCTACCGCTTGCAGGACACACTGCAGTGTGACTTGTAACCGCATGGTCTCTTAATGCGCTTTCACCAGCCATAGTTTGTTTTAGTCCGAATCAGAGTGAAAATTATACTTTCACAGATGCTGTTGAAGTTTTTCACTTCGACTCGGCACTGATCTACTGTGAATCCCTTCTCCAGTTCGACTTAACAAATGTCACTATTTTTATGGACGTTATCATATTCTGTGTTCTCTTTGGTCCAGAGGTCAAGCAAGCATCAGTCAGTCCTCTCCCACTCATGTTAACCTGTCGGTTACCTTCGTCAATCTTCGTCAACAAATGCCTGCGCAGGCAGCCTGCGTTTTGGTTTGCTTGGAAATGATTAAAGACCACCTCTCAAACCTGTTGTTTTGGTCCGCACCAGAGTACGATTACTGCGTTCACAACCAACCAAATGAACCGCACCGGAGTTTGATTAAAACGGACTAAATGCTGGCTTGTGAAACGGCTTTGTGATGGTTCACAACTTAACCCCACTATCGATAAACTTGACAAAAGATCATGAGGAGTGTGGTTTTCAGGATAGCACTTTTTACAGTCAAGTAACACATGAAGTTGGATTTTAACAAAAAAACATGAATTTCTGCAAAATGTAGATGCCATGTGATTATTTGCAGGCAACGGCTGGAAAAACACTTTTTTAAAAATATATTATAATATTTGAAATGCTCATAGTGAGGCTTCTCCGTAGTGTAAAAATGTGCCTCCATGACCAACTACAATGTTGATAGATTAGCTAAAAGTATGGTTAAATCTACATTGTCAGCAGTTTCATTCTGAAAGTACTTAGTCAAAGAACATTTGTAGGGCTGCAAATATCGATTATTTTTCATGTGGATTAATCTGTTGATTATTTTCTCGATAAATCGATTAGTTGTTTGGTCTATAAAAAATGACAGAAAATGGTTAAAAAATGTGGATCAGTGTTCCCAAAGTCCAAGATGACATCCTCAAATGTTTTATTTTGTCCACATCTCAAAGATATTCAGTTTACTGTCATAGAGGAGAAGAGAAACCAGGACATATTCACATTTAAGATTTTTTTTCCTAGACCCAGGATTACAAGTGTCTTTTCGTGTCTCCTCCACAGTGTGAGCTGAAGATCGCCCAGCCGAAGGAGGTGTACCAGCAGCAGCAGTATGGATCAGGACGTGGTGGCGGCGGCGGAGGTGGTTATAGTGGCCGGGGAGGCAGGGGCCGTGGGGGTAAGGAAGGGGAATCCTTTTCCTTCCGTTAGTGTTTTTTGCAGGACGTTCTGGGTCTCGACTACTAAAATAATGGTTACCACATTTTACAACACGGCTATGTTGAATACGCGATTCTTATTGGTTAATCACATCATGGCGTTCTACAGTCTGTTTTTTTTTTTTTAACAGACTGTTGCTATGTATAACAAACCGTTGCTATGGACGCAGTTCTGATGTCAGACTCTAGAGGACCATTTTTGTGTCAAATTATTGATTTTGTTAAGTTAGTGGCTATGTAATAAGCGGAATAAAGTACAGCTGGCGGGTCATCGTTGTGAAATAAACACCTTCAGGGATGCAAGATCTGCATCACCCTGTCAAGAACTTAATAAATCAGAAACCACAATTTCTAGTTGTCAGAGAAGTAGATTTCAGTCTGTTTGAGCCGCCATGTGAACTCTGTGTCTCAGGTCAGGGCCAGGGCTGGAACCAGGGCTATGCAAACTACTGGAACCAGGGATATGGTAACCAAGGCTATGGCTACGGCGGATACAGCGGCTATGGCAACTATGACTACTCTTCTGGTTACTACGGATATGGTCCCGGATATGATTACAGTAAGTACAAAACGCAACAAACTTGATGTATTGTGATAAGTCCAAGTTTCCTCTACTGATCCCTAAACTTAAGGTACAGGCTGATGCTGAGTATTGATTAGACAATAGTGGGTTACTATCCTTCTAAAAATTTAAAACCCATAATTATGATTTGAATAAGGTTGCATCTGGCCAACAAATCAATACCAGTCTCATGTCTGTGAGGTTTCAGTATGGATGTATTTAACATAGCTCAGTATAAAGATGTAAAGCTGGAGGAATCGGCTATCCTGGCGTTCTTCAATGTGGAAAAAATCCCCCTACAGACAGTGAGAATTAGTCATTTTGGAGGGTGTAGGTGGTGTAACGGTTTATCTTGGTGAACAGCAGCCGGTATGCAGGGACTGCAGCTTCCAGAAGTCTTGTCATATCAGTAGGGCTGCCAGGTTTGGTACAGTCCAGCCTGTACAGATACCAATACCTGTGCTCATTGACCATCGCTGGCAGCCCACGACTCCAGTTTATTCTGAGATTGATATCCAACAACTCCTCTCACTCTCAGGAATAAAGTGAATAATAATATATGGTTGTATAGTGCTGTGTCTTTGCTGCCTGCTGAGGGTCTGAATCTGACCCGTCTCTTCTCTCTGACCCACAGACCAGGGCAACGGCAGCTACGGGAAAACTCCAAGACGGGGGACACACCAGACCGGCTACAAGCCATACTGATGATCACATGGTAGCGCAAGGTACGCCGTGGCTAGAACTACTGACAGTCAGTGTAGGAAATTTAAAAAAAGAAATTCAGGGTCAGTTTTGGCCCCACTGTCTTTAAAAACTGGGTCATTTTGTACATTTTGGGGGCAAAATATTAATTAGTGGATGAAGTTTCTATTTTTTTTTAAGGTTGTGACTATTATTTTCATTATCCATCTTCCAATTATTATCTAGATTAATTGTTTGGTCTTTAAAATGGTGGAAAATGTCCGTCCTGGTTTCTCTAAGCCCAAGATAATGTATTTAAATTGGGGCTGTCAAAGATAATGCAAATAACGCCACTTATTTCTTTAACGAACTTGCATTTTTTTGTTTGTAGCAGGCTCAGTTTTATGCTAAATGCAGTACCTGTGAGGGTTTCTGGACATTATTTGTCATTGTTTTGTGTTGTTAAAATTGATTTCCAATAATAAATATATACATACATTTGCATAAAGCAGCATATTGGTCCACTCCCGTGTTGATAACAGTATTAAATACTTGACAAAACTCCCTTTGAGGTACATTTTGAACAATAAAAATATGAGCACATTTTTTACGTCATGGCTGACTTGACTATGACTTGACCCAAACTGCATGTGATTATCATAAAGTGGGCATGTCTGTAAAGGGGGAGACTTGTGGGTACCCATAGAGCCCATTTTCATTCACATATTTGACTACAACCTCCGAATGATTGATTGCATTAAAGAAGTTAAAACGAATTTGCTTTCTTATTGCGTTAACTTTGACAGCTGTAGTAGGATTATATATATTTTTCTGAAATCTTGGGAGCATGTGAAGTGTTTAGGTTTAAAAAGGTGTGACTGAAGTTGTGTGTCGTCCCTCAGGACTCCAGTGATCCAGTGAGACCGACGGCTGGATGGACGCACTGGGCATGACTCAACCTCTTTTATGACAGAAGACCATTTGTACAGAAAACATCCGAAATGTAACTTTTCCTTTTTTTTTTTCTTTTTTTTTTTTTTAATCCTATCATTTTTAGGTTTTACTTTTCCCTTTGGTGTTCTTTTTTTTTTCTTCCCCCTTCCACATTTCCATCAATGGAAGTGTAATTTTTACTGTACTTTTTGGTACCCGTTTTGATTCTAATGTATTGTAAGGCTTGTATTTTACATGTTTGCTGGCTTTACAGCTTGAAAATCTTGGCGCTGTAAAGGAGCTTTTTTGACAAAATAAACAGTTTTCAGTAATTTTTTTTGGTTCTGATGCTTCCAGGTTTTCGGGGTGGAAGATTAAGAAGTTGTTGAATGGGTTTAGGATTCAAATTCAGTTGTCAACATAGATATCTTGGTCTTTTGATCTGTAATGAAGGAATTGTGTTTCACAATCCTTCATATGACACCTCTGGTATTTTTCCCCCCTTTACATGGAATCAAGTGTATCAAGATGATTTTTAGTTATAATTCCTTAGATCTGAAACGACTGCCTGCACGCTTCTTTCTTCCAGGAATTTCACCAGACATCTGAAAGCATACAGATGTGTGGGATGTAATGGAGGGAAAATTATTTGGCCACATGCAACTGTGGCATGACTTCCTGTTAAATCGACATACCTTTTACATAACAAGCAAACTGTTTAAGTTTCTATGCTGGTTTAGTTTGTGTTTGTCAAGTGTCACTGGTTTTTAGAAGTAACCGCTTTGAAGTTAAATGTCTGCATAGTTTTTTATTTTTGTTTTTCTGGACAGACTTCAGGCCACTGGAGTCTCCTCAGCTAGTGTCTCTGGCAATTTATTAGTAATAAACATTCTCGTTTGTAATTTTCTGTGTATTTCTAATGCTTAATGTTACTGTTAATTATGATCCGTGTCCTGAAGAATTGGAAAACGGTAGCTTTTTGTTAATTCTTGTGTTCAAACATGCCGTTTTGTGGACAGGGAAATTATTCCTGTCCACAAAACTACAAGTTTAAAGTTCTGAGGATCCTTCGGGATGCCAGGACGTATGACTTTGCAAAATTCAAAACTCTTATTAACCCCTGAGACCCGCGATCCCGACCGACTTTACTGACTTTCAGAGGTTGTAGCAGGTTTAAAGCTAGAGTGAAGGTACAGATATCATATGAAACTAGAAACCATGAGGAATCCAATGGTAACCCTGTCAAACTAAATTTTGGTGAGGGAAAAACTGGCATGGTCGTTTTCACAGGGATCCCTTGACCTCTGAACTCCAAATATGTGAATGAAAATGGGTTCTATGGGTACCCACAAGTCTCCCCTTTACAGACATAACCACTTTATGATAATCAGTTTCGGGCAAAAACCATGCAGTATTTATGAATGCAGTATAAATGTTATTTTTGCATATTCTAAAATGGTGTATTTGAATATTTATGCATCCTGGGGTCCCTAAACAATCTTGAATTACATAAATTGGGTATCACTGTGAAGCTGAGACTCTTGTGGATCCAATGAGGCCAGTTGTATTCATGTGTGATGATGTTAGTCCCCATAGGAGACATTTCATTGTAGTGAAACATGAACTCACTGTATAAAATGACCTGTGGTGACCTCTAGGATAATCACAGCCTCATGAAACTATACAACCACAAACTAGAGACCTAGAGCATTCAGAGGATGGATGGCTTTCCTAGCTAGATTGAAAATAAGGGGGTTTCTGAGCAGTTTCCATCATTACCCTCATATACTTAAATCATAATGCTTTAAACCCTTATACACTTTTACAATTTATTTTAATTGATTAATTAATGTTTATTTCTGAATTATGAATAGAACAACTTGACACACAGTGCTGAGCTGCATCTCAAATGAATCTTCAGGTTCACACCAAGACAAAAACAAGAGTCTCAGAGGGTTAAAGTGGAAATTTTGGTGTAAGAGTGGTTGGATCACACAAATCATTATACGTGCAGGACTGCAGATATGGAGTAAATATCAGCATCATAGTTATTTCCTCAAGTTTAGACAAAATAATACTGACTGAAAGAAGCAAAAGATACGAAACTCCAATGTTTTTTGACAACATCCACTGCCGCCATTTTGGACTGAAAACGCTTATTATATTTATAATACCTTATTGTTCAACACAGGCCATTTTGGTAGAATAGAGAAAATGTTGTTGTACTTTTGTATGGCACTTTATAGGTGGATGTTTTACTGGCGTCTGGTTGTCGCTTTTAATTCAAAGTGGCGCCGACGTTGCAATGGGACCAACAATTGACTTTCACTTCTTGGCAATATATGTTCTTTGAGTTTACCTGCGGACATTAAAGTGGCAGTCCTTTAAAATTTCAGTCCTGGTTTGCGTGAAAACAATTGTGCTCAGAGTAGCAATTTGTAGTCTTTTTCTTTTTGATACGTGAGCATAGAAATACAATAGAGAAATTCTATTTTTTAGGATTGTATTCATTTTTTTTGCATATACAACGGAGAAAAACTGTAATGCAGCATTTTCTTTCCAGTAATGTCCCCACAGGCACCAAGCCTATGATACTTTTAAATATATAAATATTGCTATATTTTCATCAGTGGGCTCAATCACCATTGTATTTTGTCAGAGTTTCGTCTCTTTGCTTCTTTGATAGTAGTTATGCTCCAGTGTAATTTAGCATAAACAGACAGCAGCTTTACACTTTAAAAATTAAAATGTTCTGTCCCAAAGAGTTAGAGCACTGTCGCCTCACAGCAGGAGGGTTGAAGGTTTGAACCCACCAGCCGACTCGGACCCTTCTGTGTCGACATGTTCCCGTGTGTCAGCATTGGGCCTCCTGCTTCCTCAGGTTAAGTAAATTGGCGCTGGTTATTTGTTATTATATATATATAAATTATATATGTATATATTATATCTAATATATTACTATATATAATACATATATATATTATATATAATATATATATAATATATATATCAATATTTTATTTATAATATATATATAATGTATAATATAATATATATATATATATATATATATATATTATTGTTATTGTTATTGTTATTGATAAATAAAAATATTCAGCGTTGGGCCTCCTGCTTCCTCAGGTTAAGTAAATTGGTGCTTGTTATTTGTTATTATATATATATAAATTATATATGTATATATTATATCTAATATATTACTATATATAATACATATATATATTATATATAACATATATATAATATATATATCAATATTTTATTTATAATATATATATATAATGTGTAATATAATATATATATATATATATATTGTTATTGTTATTGATAAATAAAAATATTCAGCATTGGGCCTCCTGCTTCCTCAGGTTAAGTAAATTGGGGAGTAAATTGTTATTTGTTATTATATATATTTTATATTTATATATATAATATATATTATATATTATATATTATATATAATATATTCATTAGATCTGAATATAACCGGTCCCCGGTTCGAAACCGGGCGGAAACACTTATTTTTTATTAATAATTATCCATAAAGAATTTTTAATAATTTGATATTTTATTTATTACAATGGTGAAGGCATGACCCGCCCTGGTCTGCCTCTGATTGGCTTACACTGATATTGATCCTATTTCTAACCAATCCGAGCAACGATGGCAACGAGTACTAGCCAATCAGAGGCCGAGTAGGGCGGGACTAACTGTGACCGCAGTGCTAGGTTGTCTCTGGCAGCACCTGGCCGTGAAGATGGACGCAGGTGAGGCGCTACACCTGAACTTAGGTAAGTCAGGTAAATCAACACTTTGGCAGTCATGTCAACTTAATGTAGTTTGCTAAAGCTCCGCCTTTAGCTAGCTAACGTTAGACAGTAACGTTTAACAGTAGTTAACTTTATATAACGGTAGTTCATGCTAACGTTAGCTAGTGTTAGCTCGCCTGTTAGCCACGGTAGGTTGAGAATGACGATCAGTCATATTGTTGTGTTTGATGGCGGCTCAAAGTTTAATTAGCGAGCTAACTAGACTAACTAACTAATTAACTTACGAATTAACTAACTAACTTACTAACTAATTAACCTACTAATAACTAATTAACTAACTAACTAATTAACTTACTAATTAACTAACTAACTTACTAACTAATTAACCTACTAATAACTAATTAACTAACTAGACTAACTAACTAATTAACTTACTAATTAACTAACTAACTTACTAACTAATTAACCTACTAATAACTAATTAACTAACTAGACTAACTAACTAATTAACTTAATAATTAACTAACTAGACTAACTAACTAATTAACTTAATAATTAACTAACTAGACTAACTAACTAATTAACTTGCTAATTAACTAACTAACTTACTAACTAATTCACCTACTAATAACTAATTAACTAACTAGACTAACTAACTAATTAACTTACTAATTAATTAACTAGACTAACTAACTAATTAACTTACTAATTAACTAACTAACTTACTAACTAATTCACCTACTAATAACTAATTAACTAACTAGACTAACTAACTAATTAACTTACTAATTAACTAACTAACTTACTAACTAATTAACCTACTAATAACTAATTAACTAACTAGACTAACTAACTAATTAACTTACTAATTAACGAATTAACTAACTAGACTAACTAACTAATTAACTTACTAATTAACTCAGTCTGCAGCTTCGGAGCCACATGCAGATTTATAAAACAAATTAGTTGAAATGAATAACTGTTTCTTTGTTTACATTTTCATTTTTATTTATCATTGTACGCTGCAGTGTTAGAGCCACATTGAGGGAATAAATAAATAAATCTGAGAATAAAGTTAGAATATTATAAAGTAGTAATTGTACGTGTTATTTTAATTTTTTTAATTTTTTATATTATGACTTTTTTTCTCGTAAGTTATGAATTTATTCTAGTTGTATTACGATTTTTTTTCTAGTAAAGTTATGACTTTATTCTCGTAATATTACGACTTTTACCGTACCATAGTTTGTAGAAAAAAAAGGCCTCTCCCCGTCGGGGGATCGAACCCTCGAACCCTGCGTCGGCCCCAAATTACGCTAGACTGCCCTAAACCTCTTTCTATTTAATTCCTTCCTATGGTAGTGTTAAACCACCACGGATGTTACATATATAGCTATGAATAGAATAGAATAGAATAGAATAGAATAGAATAGAATAGAATAGAATAGAATAGAATAGAAAAGAAAGCTTTATTGTCATCGTATTAAATATAACGAGATTCACAGTTGCCACTTCTGGTCAGTGCTTTAAAGCAAATACTTGACAAGACAAAACGAGGCAGATAAAACATATAACAGGTAAAACACACACACAGTTATACAGCAAATAAAACAGGTGAAGTAAATGTAATAAATAAATATAAACAGACACTAGAAGTATAAAATATAAAACAAGATGTAATGTAAACAGAGGTAATTGCACTTGTAAAATAGGTAGAGTGGCTGTAATAAATAAAATGTAAAAAAAGGTAGTTGCACTTGAGGTGTATATTGCATCAAGGATATATTGCACAGACCAATGTATTTCACATTCAGTGTATTAATATTGCACAGATTTATTGTTTTTTCAGTGTCTGTATGGCCCAGGGAAAGAAACTGTTTGCGACATCAAGGACTACAGTGTAGATGCTAAGTGTCATATTATTTCTGTATCTTACTGTCAATAATAATGAAATGTTTTATATATATTATTCTATGCATTGTCACAGAGGCGCTATCCTGAGACGTCTGCAGAGCCCAGTCAACCACCCGCTGCAGCCGGCAGTTTCACAGAGAGCTTAAAGTAAGTATTTGAGTCACATACAAAATCTTAATAATGTCTTTAATTCTTGTCTGTTTGCTCATTAGATTATTATTACTGATGCATAAACATGTACGCAGCATTTCACTATTGTAACTGGTAGGGCTGGGATGATACACATATCTCCTGATTCGATACTATCACGATACTTGGTGATACACACACTTACAAACAATACTTTGATAACTAGCAAAAGAAAACACTATAAAAAATCAAGTCTAAATAAAGTAAACATCTAAAATAATAAATCAAACAATACTACTTATTATAAGTAAAACAACAACTAAATACTAACAATAAATAAATAGCTCCTACAGTATTTGAAGTAGGTAAACAGCTTCACCTCTACCTGTCACAACAGTAAAATGCTGCTTACATGTATATGCATCAGTAATAATAGTCTATTACTATAATACATTAGTGTGAAATGGGCAGTTCTGGTGCATTTTGAGTACTTTTAAATACATTTAGCTGACTAATATAACATTATTGAATATATAATAGTTGTAAAGTAATTTTGCTCAAACGTTTTCTTTTATATTTGCATTAAAAGTAGTTGAAAACGTGTGAAATCCACATTTATGAACGCTTTTTTAGGATATGTTGTAGAAAATACAAATGTGGTCAGAACTACTAAACAACTTGCATACCTAAACAAGTGTAGTGAAAAATACTAGCAGAGAAAACAAAAAAGTACTCCCCGTCGGGGAATCGAACCCCGGTCTTCCGCGTGACAGGCGGAGATACTGTCCACTATACTAACGAGGAAGGGATATATATGGTTTTGTGAGGTGTAATTTTATAACTGTACATATACACATATACATATATATACACATATACATATCTAATATAGTTGATAATACAGGCTAGAATAAAATAATTAAAGCTTAAATAAAGATATATAAATAATAAAATGCATAAACAAATGGAAAAAAGATGAATACATGTATTTTTACACTTCTACAAATCAAGATTTGCTATTTTTTTTATTATTTCTATCCATTATACATGCAGACACAAAAATACAGAAATAAATAAATGAATAAAAGTAGACGTAGTATAAAACGTATAATTTACATACAGAAATATATATGAAAAAATCATAATATGAATTAATGTCCAAATGAGTAACCAAGATTTATTTATTAATACATTATTATTATTATTTGTTAAATTATGCATCTAATCATTTAATTCTGAACTATATTTATCCTTATATTTTATAATTAACATATTTATCTATTATCTAATTTATTTTGTTGGTTTTTTTTCAGCATTTATTTAGGTCTATTTATTATTTTTTAAATTAATTGCACTATTTATTTAGAATTTTAGCATTTCTTTCTTATTTATTGACAAATAAGTGATTTTACATCCTCTACACTTTCACAGTGCAGCCGTTTGACCAGCAGGGGGGGTCCTCCTCCTTCAGTCTGAGGTTTACGGAAGATTTAAAAACCAATAAAACAAGGGGGAAATAATACAATACTTATAATATTTATTATTTGTAATATGTATTTACTTTTTATGGAAAGTTATCAAAGACTAAAAGATAAATAAATGTCTTTTTAACATGTTTTTGTGATTTAATTAATACACAGTAAATGCATATATAAATGGAAATACATATAACACTGTGTATTGTACTTCAATTAATTTATTTGTTCTCTCATCTTATCTTATCTGTTCGAAATGTACCTTAAAGGGAGATTTGGCAAGTATTTAATACTCTTATCAACATGAAGACAGAGCCCGCTACAACCTAAAAATCCCAAGTTGTGTTAATGCGTTAAAGAAATTAGTGGCGTTAAAACAAATTTGCGTTAATGTGTTATTATCACTTTAACTTTGACAGCCCTAATTTTAAATCTTCCATAAGTTGCTGTAGCCTTTAAGGATGATTTCCGAAGCCTTTTGTTGTTAGTTCTTTATTGACCGATGGCTTCAGTTTTAATGTTTTAAATACATGTATTTTGTTCATCCCAACATCCAGATGTGAGATTGTCACAACCTCCTGCTCACACACAGACAAAATGGCAGACGTGACACCTGGAACATAAATTCATTAAACCAAACATTTACAGCGTTTTAACAGAATGAGGAATCCTCAAAATACAACATTAATAATAATAATAATAATAATAATAATAATAATAAGATGAAGAATTTAATCCAACAGACATCAATGTCTAATGCATGCAGGGTTAAAAACATACTGTTATGAAACCAAAGTGTGTTTTAAAGCCTGTGTGAATGTGAAATATAATATTCGGGCAGTGGGGATATTAAATTAGTAGTGATCCCTCAAAATAAAGCTACGCTGTATCTCCTCCATTGCTGTTTAAACTGGCTTTTAGAGGCCTGAAGAAGAAAAGTATTTCACCAGAAAAAAAGACTAAAGAGTAGAGCTGCAACAATTAATCGATTATTTACACTTTATTTCTTGATGTTTTATAAAAAGAATAGTTAAAGGAAATCTAAAAAAAAACATTCTCATTAATATGTAATGGTTTTAAATTCAGTAGGGCAGATGGAAAACATTTGAGGGGAGCATTGTAAGGAAATAATAAATACAATGAACCTCAGTAAACAGCCTAACAACCAACCATCTCTCAGAAAGAGGATAACAGCAAAGCAGAGGAAAATCTGCGAGCTAAAATAAAAAGGTTTCACATAAATTAAACGAGCAGGAGTCGGGACAAGAGGGCAAATGCATAGGGAGTAAAGGTTCTACTAGTTTTCTTTTGAAATGCAATGACATCAGTTATTCAAGTGTTTGCCTCTTGAATAAACAATAAAGTTCTGGTAAAAACATGAAGCTGAAATGATTAGAAAAACAACAGCGGAGCCATTTGCTTCATTCAGCTTCAGGCTGAGGTGAAACTCAAAACATCGGCCACGCTGACCCGAATATAAGACAATATATTTTTCTGGGATTTACGTCTGAGAGTCTACAGTCATACTTGTTTTTTTTTAAACTGTGTTACATAAATTAATCTGAATTATGTTGCAAAAAACAGCTGCCACAAAAGGGTTTGTCTCAAAATCTGTGGCGTCTTATATTAGAGCAATTATGGTAAACCAACCAGTACTCCCATACTGGATTAACACTACCTGGTCCCAGGTTTGTGGTAATTTGAATATCACCTCTTTATTTAGGAGAATGCACCATTTGAGCACAATATAAAATAAAATATGTTAAAGTATGTAAAGTAACTTTAATACATTTAACGGTCTAAATGCTGACTATAAATTGTATAAAAACTGAGTTTGATGTGATAAAAATCTCAAGGATTATAACTTTAAGACCAATTTCAAACCCTTATTTTAGGATATATTTTAAACCAGCCGTCATTTAAGTGCAGTTTGAGTATGAGGGTGAAATAAACCCTTACAGGGCGATGCAAGACGCGAGGTACACGCTGTGCATTATCCCTCAAGTGTTGATTTTCTAAACAAAGATGCCATTCTCTGTTTCCTGCCCAGGGCCTACAGATGTAAACTAGCGTAGAGCTAACTCTGGTACAGCTAAGAAGCCGTGCGCTAAATAAATAAATAAAAATACAATGTTATTTTGCTTCTAGGAGATGCACTGTGAATACGGACCAGTCTGATTTTAATACAAAGATTTGTACATTAGCAGGAATGTGTAGCACAACAAGTGAAAGCAGCACTTTGTTTATTTAAATGTGAAAGTAAAACAAAAATGTTATTTTATTGTTAAAATCAATAAATAGTCACGATCTCGTGCAGCTGTACACCCAACTCCTAATATTAACATAACACTAGTGGATGGAAACACACATTAAATCACATTTTATTTTCTGTTTCTTCTTGCTTTTCGTTCAAAGTAAGAATCACACAAATCAACACTGCCTTTTTCTTTTTTTTTTTGTCAACAGTTTTATGTGTTTATGTTCAGTGTGAGCAAACAGTGCATAGTAAACAAGTTGCATGTTTTAGTGCAGAAAAGGGTGAATAAAATGAACGTTGCGTTAACTCACACTACACCAGATTAATAACATCGCACAGGGTTTTTACCAAACAACGCTGGACACATGAGTGGTGCAATTTCCTTAGAAATTAATCAAATTTTCAAAACATTTTGACACGTAGTCAACCTGTGGATAATTCATCTTTAAATATTAGACCAGTTTGTTTGATTTACTCCTCGTCTGCTGTAAAATTTGATTATTTATTATGGAAAATCTAATATTTTAGACGCATAACATCCATCCTCCAGGGAGCGTCACACTCAGGCTCATTGTCTTTGTTTGCATGCAAACGAGCCGGCTCACACGTGATGACAATATGCATGTTTTACATCACGTTTAATGAAGAAAAAATGATGGGATAAAAAGCAGAATTCGTGCCATGCGGATCATTTCTCTGTTAATCAGAGAGTGTTTCTCCTGTTGCTACACTACTCTGGAGAACACTTTAACATGCGTCAGTAATAATAGAATAAAAGTCATAATGCTCGCGAGGCCGTTCTTTACTGTGACAATACTGAAAATACAACAGCGGTGCACAAGTGTGAGCAGACTGGAGTTTTACTTCTTGAAACACTTTTCAGACACCGTTGGAAAATATGAACAGCAAAGAAGAAATTCTAGTCAAAACTGTGTCATACGTTTCTTATTCATTTATAACCATAGCACTCACTTTAGCAAGCAGCTACTTTTGCATGACATTGCAGAAAATGTGGTTAGTTTACCCTCTTCTCTGAGTAAATGTTGCTCTGAACAACTACAAAAGCATCACAATGTTCACATGAATATTTACAGAAATAAAACTCTAGTTCTGCTTCACATGGCCGAGCCACAGAATCACATTAAAGACCGTCCTCCTGAGTATTACTGCTATAATATATACACTATATAAGAATTATAAAAAGACTATTGGGAACAGGTTGTTAAAGGTTTGACAATGTAGGTACAAAACTTTTGTTAGTTTGTTTAACTTGTTTTTACTGGATTGTTGGATCACTGTTAAGATAGTCGTCATCTGCAGGCAGTATGTTTCTTTAATAAATAGATTTAGTGAAGTATGTGTGCAGGTATGTGTGTGTCATGTAGAGACATTCGACCACTTGACTCACTCCACTGGTTTCTTAAAGGTGCAGTCCGTCATTCTTTAGTGAAATCCTCTTGTTCTTGAGTGTTCTCCAGAGGGAGATCAGTTTCATCTCTGTGAAGAGAGTCTGTGTCTTAACTTGGCAAAAGAAAGACCAGCAGCAGGAGGATAAAATACACCTTCAGACAACTACAAACCTGTTTCACATGTTGTATCGTATTTAAGTGCTAGTTTCACCAATCCAACATATTTTCACTGTTTCACATTTATATAATTCTAATAGTTTGAGCTCTTGTCTCATTTTGAGGATGTTTACTTCCTATTTTGATTTGTTTGCTCTCAGAGCTCGCCCACAATAACTCATTTTTTCGTCCACTTTAGTGTTTCTAGGTAATTTCTATAAAGACTGAAACACCTTTAACGAAAGGAAAACGGCTAAATCTCTTCTTCTTTGTCCTCTTTTAAGTCGGTAAACAACAAAATATCATCTCGTAAGGATGTTGAACCTCAGTTTAGTTTCCTCCTGCTCTAATAATGCAGACACATTCATGATTTAGTTGTATTAAAGAGTGGGTTTTATCACAGCTTGTACTACATGTTAAGCAGGCAGTCATTTCGAAAGCTGCTGTGCAGGTCAAATAGTTATTTTTATAATATTTAAGTTAGATTATTATTAACAGCGAATCTAATGCACTATATAATACACTAATACACTAATTATATATTATTATATCACTTATTTTCTGAACTTCCCTAATCATATGATTAATTAAAATGATGCGACCTGGACTCAGATAAGTCGCAGAAAACAGATAGACAGATTAACCAACACTGACACAACAATCCCACTTTTAGTTCAGAGATGTAGAGCGTCTCCTGACAGAAACATAGAAGAAATGTTGTTGCAGAAAAATATTTAAGACTTCAACTTTTTTAAATTCAACCAGCTTAATGTGGGGTACTCGTACTGTTTCTAATCACAGCAAGTCTGAGAACAAATACAATCACAATTGGAGGAAACTGCTGACGTCAAGCCGAGACATCAAGTGTTTTTCAAGCCCTGAAAATAGGGCTGTAAAATATTCCCAAAACTAAAATTCAAGCCACGTGAAACATGTCTGAAACCAAAAACAAAGCAGCTGTGATTTCTGTCATAAGTGCCACATGATCGTACGTCTCTATGAACTCCTAAAGGCTAATTTCAAACTGAGCTGAGTAACGGCACTGAATCAGATTGGTCCTCAGTATGATTTGATATTCAGGGAAGCAGCATCGGCAGTGAAAAACTGATCCAGAAACCAATCTAGACTCCAAACAAAGAACAAATGAATCACTCCACGGGTCGTTTCAGGAAAGTTGAGCTCATAATTAAACAAAAAGGAAAGTAGCTTTTGTGATTCGGTTTCAAAGAAAAAGTCAAAGATGGAAGTGAAATAGTGAGATGAATATGTTACAGTATATACACAATAGATAAAGGCCCTCTCTGTACAGGTCTGTGTGGTGTTTTACGTGATTTTCTTTTTTTAATTAATGAGATCCATTTGGCCGGTTCTCACATGTGCAGCAGGTCAGTTTAAGACTTTGGTTTGCGTAATGATTAAGATTAGAATTAAATTAAAGGACCATACCGCTGATTTTAACACGTTTCAGTCCAATAAATCACAAATTGTATATACATCATGTCACCGTGTAACATCGACTACAGCAGCAAGCCTACAGTATATACGCAGGCTTCTTGTCATTTGTTATATGAAATGCCGGACGAAGGTCAGTTGACCGAAATGTAGCTATTCCATTAATTAACCTCAAGTGTCGACAGCGTGCAGGAGCTGATTTTCGTCTAAAACATGATAGTATGCTTTGGAAAATACTTGTCTAATGTATTTTTTTTCTTAATAGTACATAATTATTTTTAGATAACTGGTTAAAAACTTTAACGGTATGGTCCTTAAAGGGATTATCAGTGGAACGTCCTCATAAGGATATGTATTTGTGAACAGCAGGCACGTCTATCAGTTGATTGGACTCCAGTGTGTGTGTGTGTGTGTGTGTGTGTGTGTGTGTGTTTACAGCCTATAGTAACAGCATGTAATATTTATAGTGAGTGGCACAGCGTTCCTTTTGTTTCGGCAGTGAGAATGTAGTGTTCATGCGTCTGTCCTCATGTTTACGTGTCTTCATGCAGGGCTCTGCTTCACATTATATATATATATGTGTGTGTGTGTGTGTGTTTATGCGCTGCACTGCCTCGGTATTTCCCAGTCACTGGTTGGGAACACCTGCATCACCCAGGGTGCAGTTCAGCTTACTGAACCCAGGCAGCGTGACGCGTCCGTGGGTGTAGATGTCGCGGTCGGCCCCCTGGTTCATCCGTTTGACCAGGTTCTTCTCGTACAGCAGAGGGTGGTAGGCGCCGAGCGTGCAAGCGGCGTCGTAGAAACGCTGGTAGTAATGGCAGAGCTCCGTCTTCCTGCGGGACGGCAGGAACTCGTAAACGTGCACCACTTCGCACAGTGACATCATCAGGACGGTTCCTGGGCGGGAAAGGAGAGGAGAACATGTAATCATTTTCGGACACAATTTTTCAGTAAGGATTGGTATTCTTCTTACTGTCTGCCGTGTCTTTCACTTTCACCAGTTAAAACAAACGTTTCAATGACAGCGTTGACGTTTCACATACCGAGCAGGCCGGAGGACGGCGGGTTCTTCTGGATGGGCTCTGCCATGTTGTCCTGTATTCGTTGCCACACCTGCCACTCAAAGCGAGGATGCAGGATGTAGAAGGGCTGCATAGGGTGAAGCCTCCTGTATCTCTGGTACTGGGTGAAGATGGGGTAGTCTGTCTTGTTGTACCACTGTAGAGGGGGACACATAGTGCTATTAGGGCTTCTGCTAAAAACATTATCAGACTGTGAGGCACTTCCTGAAGGGGACTTGAGAGAGTTGACGTGAGGCAAAGATACTGCATGAGGTGAATTAAGCTATTTGAGTCACTAATCTGACTCCTTCTCAGAGTTAGGGGAATTAAAATTCCAATAGCGAGGATAAAAATGGAGCAGGGATTATCAACGACGTTCAGTAATAGCGATAAAAGGTACGACCCTGTAGCTTGTATGTAAACGTCACCTGAGTGAGGTCAGCAGAGAAGGGGGCGGGGTCCCAGGCCACCAGAGCACCTGAGCTGTACAGAGAGCTGGACAGGAAGCGATGGTCATCAGACGCCATCACCTGTAAGACGAGTAAACATTAATTTAAAAACATATCCATATTAGGGCTGTCAATTGATTGAAATATTTAATTGTGATTAATCGCATGATTGAAAATCACCATTACAGTTTTTCTTCACCAAAAGACTGAGGACTGTTTCGGTGTCCTTTAGCAGGTCGGTGTGTTTTACCTGCGAGTTGATGAGGCGGATCGTGGTTTTAGAACCGACATCCTTCTCGTAGCCGGTGGTCGGCGCGGCGTTGAAGCGCAGCACTGCGTCATGAGAGTCTGTAATTTAATAATAGTAATAAAAACATTTAAGCAATAAGAATGTTGATTTTTCTAAAAAGGAAACCAATTAGTTGTTCTCTCTTTTGTTTAGCCTGTTTACTATTGCTCCTTAATAAAGCAACAGTATTTCTTATTGAATTATATGAGTAATCATTTTCTTATTATTTAAACAACCGTGTAAAAATATCTCACCTATCTCTTTGCCAAGTCCAGAGTAGCGTAGAGACCCTGCCGACGACACCACAGCGCAGCTCCTGTACGGCCCGAGGTCAGAGGTCAGCGGCTTCAGCGGCAGCTGGGTGGCCCAGGGCAGCGACGAGAAGGGCTGGAGGTCAGGGGTCAAAGTGGTGACCTCTACCTTGTCCTTCATCTGGCAGAGAAGCTTGGGACCACTCAGCTTGGGCCTGTTGGACACACCGCCAGGACCGGAGAACTCCACTCCGTACTTATTCATCGCCTGACAGAAAAACAGAAACGCCGAAGACCATAAAGTAATAATATTTACAGTAATTATGTGATTAAAATCAAAAGTTTATTCTCAGAATTCAGACTTCTATCTCCACTGAATAACAAAGTCTCACCTGATAATTCTGCACCACCTTCCTCAGTCTGCTTCCCAGCATGCTACTGGACATCTCGTCATCCCACACC
The DNA here is from genome assembly GCF_015220745.1 of Sebastes umbrosus. Taxonomy (NCBI): domain Eukaryota; kingdom Metazoa; phylum Chordata; class Actinopteri; order Perciformes; family Sebastidae; genus Sebastes; species Sebastes umbrosus. The sequence continues at coordinate 3,529,427 of NC_051285.1, read as the reverse complement.
TCTCCCAAAAGCCCTTGAGGCCCGAAGAACTCCGCGTCCCCCACTCTGCCACTCAGCTCTCCCCTCCGCCGGCCTCCGAACAGGGTCTCCAGCGCACGCGTGAAGGGGCGCGGCAGCAGCCGAGCAAAAAACCCGGAGGGTTCCCGCTCTCTGGGCTTCCGCTTTGCCGTTGAGTCCTTGGTTTCGTGGGTGTGGTTTGGAGAAGAGAGGACAGGGATTGGACGGTGAGGGTCACCTGGGACGACACCTGGGAGCTTCTGGGGGTCGATGTACATGGGCTTGGCTCCGCCTCGCAGCACCTGTGGGAGTCAGACGATGTCATGTCCTGTAGGTCAACAATTCTCAGTGACACATTTCTGTTTTGACTTTTAAGACTAAAAGTAAAATCATTTTATGAACTTTCCCAACATCCTTCTGAGGAAGAGCTTTAAGCAGATTAGGTTGATTATTGTGATAATATCATGAATCGTTTTTAACATGAACGTTTCATATCACGTCCAGTTTCAAAATCAGCTTGACGGTGAAAAACACGGCGACAGACCTTGATGACGGAGTGTGCACGAGGCTGAGCCCGGGTTCGCGCCCGCACCCCGAAGATGGCGTCGGTGACGGGCACGCTGTTTTCAGCGCAGATGGCGTAGAGCAGAGCCATGGAGATGCAGAAGAAGGCCATGCAGAGTACTCCACGGCGAGCCCGACGCCTCAGGCGCCACAGCAGGCTGACTCTGTCCATCGCCGCCCCGGGGATCTGCACGGGGACATCCACAGTTTACTGTCAAGTAAGTTTATTAAACATCTTAAATTATCCAACAAATGGAATCACCACGGCAACAGTTTCCAACGGAAAACAAATGTTTCAATTGATTTAAGTTGTTCAGTAATAAAAGCTGTTAGATTTAAAAAAAAAAAAATCAAGTTTGAACGAATGAAAACTAACTAACATGTCATTTATTTTAATTAATTCAAATGTTACTTAATCGTGATTAAATATTTGAATCGATTGACATCCCTAGTAACAACCCTTTAAATATGAGCTACTTCATTCAAACACATGATGAAACAAACCACAAAAAAAATCTGTTTTTCTAACTGAATCTTTGCTTCTAATACGGAAAGTGAATGAGTGAAACAACAAAGAAGAATCAGGACATGGGAGCATGCCATCACTGCCGCGGGTGATGGGTGAAATCAGGGGGAAAGAAGAGGAGGAGGAGGAGGAGGAAGAAGATGGCTTAATTCATCAGAGGAGGGAAAATGAGGAGGGAAGGCGGGACGAGAGAGGCCTGAAGAGAATGAGAAAAAGAGAGAGAGGGAAATGGGGGAAGTCCATTACAGGAGTCAGTGGTTGCCCTTTTATCCCACAATGCTTTTACAGCCCAGACGCGACCATCACTCACATTTAATGGAAGTAAATGAGGATGCAGAACAGTGTGGCTTTAGCACATCTAGTTAGAGCTGTCGCAGTAATTGCAATACCGCGCTACTGATGAGCCAACCACAGCGGACGGCTAGCAACCGCCACAACCGCTATGTTCACATTTTACATTTTGAAGTTCTTTGCAATGGGAGCGATGCGTGTTTACAGTACGCTACAGACGCCAGCAGCGTGATGATGTGCTGAATCCAAATACTAGAATTCATTTGTCGAATTTTTTAAATGATATCAGAACTTGGATGGATCTAAACTTCCTCAATCTTAAAGGAAAATAAGACTGAGATCATTATGTTTGGAAAAACTGAACTATTGGATGACTCTGTTGGTATTCTTGGCACTTTGGCTTTTCAAAATCTATCTTTTGTTAAAAATCTTGGCGTGATTTTTGACAGCTCCTTCAAATTTGAGAAACAAATTAGCTCAACTGTAAAAACAAAACGCTTTTTCCAGTTAAGACTCTTAACTCTTAAGTCAAGGTAAAGGCCTATCTGTCTCCCAGATCCCTTTTTTCCTGATTGTTACTAAATTGTGAGACGTGAGGTAAAAATACTATGTGGAAGGAAGTTATTGTAGTTTGCCGCAATTTGCTTCAAACATCGCACTCCTTCTTGGAGTCATAACTCATTGATTCACTGTGACTTACACTTCCAGATAATATAATTATCTCGGGTATCTATCGTGAATTAACGTCCTTAAATCCTCTTTGAAATCATAGAACAAAGACGCTCCTTATGACTGCAGAACTAGCCTGACAATAGTCACGTTTTTAGGTTTTCTCCAGTATCAAAGTAATCCAGTGATAGTTGTCTGTACATCCATGAGTACACTACAAACAGGAGCTGCTAACAGCTAATTCTGCATAGTTCTAATGGAGACCATTTGCCAAAATGTAAACAAATATATAGCCTAAAAAAATGTGCCCACAGCGGAACTCACTGACAACATTGTAGTAACTGTAGTTCCAAAACTTAGAGCATGATTATTCCTAAAGTTAAAGTAAGTAGATTAATAATAGGAGTGACAAAATCCAGAAAAAAACTGGCTTACCAACAACCGTTATCTTTAGGCCTCGCCAACAGTCCAAGGATCTTTTTTTTAGCCCTGTAGCTGAGCTAGTGTTCAAGAGTGAAGCTCTGTCTCACTAAAAACAGTAGTGTTACAGTGAAATGTAATGACTGAGCCAAGATAAATCCCTGCAGGGAGGAAGGTGGACTGACATGACTCAGCGTTTACTGCAGCAGGTAGAGGAATGCTGCCTCGATGCGTTGTTTATTTTTCTTTATTTTATCATTTTACACAAAGTAATTATAAAGTATGTTGTTATTTATGGAAAATGACTGTTTATGGCATCCTAAATCTGCTTAAAATCTGTTTGTTTTTCATACTTTTTCTTAGGTGTTAACGCCTTTACTATGGCTGACCTGAATGCTTAAAAGCTTCGACCATTGCCATGGTATTCAACCTCCAAATCACTAATCGTATGCTTCATGTTTTAATTTTTATATATACAGTATGTATAGATATATATATGTGTATGTAATAATAAAACCGTGGAGGATGCAGCTGAGGAGGAGGAGCTACTTTGCTTCGCCATGACCCAGATAAGCATAAAAAAATGGATGAATCTTAACCAGGATTTGATTAAATCTAAACAATGCTCCGACCCTGGATCCAGTCATGTATATACCACGGCCAAATGGACCGAATGACCGTAATCGATTGAATCTATCGCGTACATCAGACCCCATGGAACACAAATGCACACACGACGACTGCCTATTTGGCTGCACACGAGAGCAGAGAACTTATACGATCAATATGTTCCTGCTGTGTTATTTCTATACATCCAGCATGGCCAGAGGCTCAATGAGCTCCACTCTGTGTTGTCTGACACACTGCTGCCACATGAAGGACACCATAACAGCAGTTTGATCTGAATAACTTGTTTTTCTATCAAGAGTCATTTTATTTTAACATAAACACTTAATATAAATAAACAATCTTGATACTGATCCCTATTTACAGCTGAATAATCAACTTAATGTTGAGTGCTGATGGAGCAGATGCATAGCCTGGCATTGATCGATCCAAACTCCATTCAGAAAACAAGCATTTTAAAAGTCGTTTGCTTGTCGTCTTGCGGACAGACCTGACAAAACATGAATTAAGACTTTTTAAAAATCGTCATCATTATGTAGTTATTTTGGCGTCCTCTTGATTGGTTTATTGTGATTAAATCACAGCACAATCTGTTTATTTTGGGTGCATACCGCAGTAGTGACATGTGGCTTGCTAGATACAGTCAGTGCTATGGCAATGTATGTGAATAGAACTCGCCGCCGGGTGACGTTATGAAACCAGACACGACGGCGTTTGGTTTTCTGACATATCTGGGACTTCACCAACATGTACAAAGCAGCAACAATAGTAATAACATACCAGATTAACATCTTTAAATAAAAACTCAAGAGCTCATAAAGCTCCAAAGCTTCATATTTAAGAGGCTGAAACCAAACGTTTGTGTCGCAGGAAACTTTTTAGGAATTAGGAATATTGCTGAGGTAATTGAAATGAAACCCCCTGAAGTCCAGTTCAGTCTGTGAATGAACCATCAGCACTTCCAGCTGAGATAAAACACAGTGACGGAAAGACGGAAAAGATTTCAGTGATTGACCTCAGGGAGAAAATAAAGAGGCTTTTGGGGGAAACATCTGTTTGCACTTGGCTTCAATTTAAGTAAGAAGCTGTCTGCATCCTCATCCTCATCCTCAGCATGAAACCGATGGATTGCCCACTCCGGGTAGAGAATGAGTCCTTACCCAAAGTGAAAGAGTGAAAGTACCTCGGGGTCTTGTTCGCAAGTGGTGGGGACAATAGAACGTGAGATTGGCCGGATAATCGGAGTAGCGGGGGGCGGTATTGCATTCGCTTTACCGCACTATTGTGACGAAAATAGAGCTGAGCCGGAAGGCAAAGCTCTCGATCTAAGGGTCAATCTTCATTCCTACCCTCACCTATGGTCATGAGGCCTGGGTGATGACTGGCAGAACTAGATCGAGGGTACGAAATGGGTTTCCTCAGGAGGTTGGCTGGTGTCTCCCTTAGAGAAAGGGTGAGATGCTCAGTCATCCGTGAGGGACTCGGAGTAGACAGCTACTCCTTTACGTTGAAAGGAGCCAGCTGAGGTGGTTCGGGGCATCTAGTAAGGATGCCCCCTGGATGCCTCCCTGGGACGTGTTCCAGGCACGACCAGCTGGGAGGAGGCCACGGAGAAGACCCAGGACTAGGTGGAGAGATTATATCTCCACAATGGCCTGGGAACGCCTCGGGATCCCCCAGTCAGAGCTGGTTAATGTGGCCTGGGAAAGGGAAGTTTAGGGTCCGCTGCTGTAGCTGTTGCCCCCGCGACCCGACCCCGGATAAGCGGTTGAAGATGGATGGATGGATGGATGTCTGCATCCTCTTACTTCTCTATAATGAACACAGTTTTATCAATATGATGAATATCTGTCACCTGTTTCTAGACATGTCGGTGTCCTCTTAGCTAAATAACTTACATTTTGGTTTCTAACAAGTTGAAGTTACCAAACAGATGCTTATTTCCACGTCCAGCAGTTACAGATCAATATGATTATTCATTAGGTGTCTGTGTTTGTGTCATCTTTCTGACGGGGAACTAAAGCTGTTATATCGCTGTCTTCAAAGCCCCCAGACCCCATTCATAAAAACAGTCATTTTACCTCTCAGAACACGGGAGCTGCTGGTCTACCGCTGCATCCGATCGGTTAGTTTGTTTGTGTTATTATTGTGCAAAATGTGGCTCACACAGCTGTGGACCTCCGACATGGCTGTGGGAGGATGTGACGCCTGAATGAATAAATGAATGAATGAATGACTGAATATAACGGCTGCATCACTGCAGAGCTTCACAGCCTCAGACAGATGGTGTTGTCACCAGATATCTGTTTAAAGATGTCATCCTAAATCCCTGCTTCACACAAACACACACACACACAGGCAGCCAGAGGTGTGTGTATGTGTGTGTACTATGCATGGATTTATGGAGCCATAAACTACTCAAGATTAAAAGGTAGGAGTGTGTGCATGTGCGTGTATGTGTGTGTGTGTTTTAATCTGGCGGAGTGAGAGGGAGTTAGATGGTTATGTATGTGTCAGCTGCAGCAAAGCCCTGAATCAAACCACGGAGAGGTTGATTGGTTGGTTGGTTGGTGTCGGCTGCAGCGTGACATTTATGCATCGGCCAATCAGAGAACCAGCTGCACAGCTGAATACCTTGTTCCCACGTTCGTGGCAGAGAATCATAAATTATAACAGAAAAAATCAATTCAGTCTGATCAAACATGTCCCGACCAAGATCAAACATTTAGATGATGAAGTAATTCTGTGATTTTTAAGACAGACCTATTCAAATGTGCGTTACAGGTCAAAGATAATGTAAATATTAGGTCGCCATCTTTCTTTTTGCCATCATGGTTTTTTGCTACCAGAAGTGACATCAGAGGGTGGAGCTAAGTACAACCGAACGCTTAATTAGACATTTTTAGGTGACCAAAATGTTTTAGTTAACTTTAATTAATTAACTTTGATAAACTGAAACCACACTGTGAAAGGGTTAAAGCTGTAAGACGAAAACACGCAAAACTCCCAGACCGGACAACGCCGTGGTAGTGACTTGTCAATTACAAGGTAGTCACGCCCTAAAGCGTCCCCTGCTTTATGGTCTATTTGACTCTAAATGGGACCATAATTTACTAAATGAACATCATGCTGTATTGAAGAAGACTTGAAACTAATGATTGAGATCATAAACTCATGTTTACAATGTTTACTGAGGTAATAAATCAAGTGAGAAGTAGGCTCATTTTCTCATAGACTTCTATACAATCAGACTTCTTTTTGCAACCAGAGGAGTCGCCCCCTGCTGGCTGTTAGAAAGAATGCAAGTGTATGGCACTTCAGCATTGGCTTCACTTCTCAGACCGTGGAGTTGCCCACTGGCTTGAATATAATAATGACTTTAATTTATATGTAAAACTCCCACACTCCAGCTTTAAGATTCATCCTCTGGGAACCATGAACACCTGTAGCAGATTTCATGGCAATCTGTCCAATAGTTGTGGACCAAAGTGGTGGACCGACCGCCATTTCCATCCCTGGAGCCTCGCCACACGCACTACTAACAAGAGCTGCCAAGATATCCTGGCTTTGAGTCCGAGATATTGGTCAATCTCCACGGCTCTGCCCGTTTTGAATTTAACCCCTAAATGTCCTCCCAGCTGACTGTGTTTTGAAGCTTTTCTTTCGGCAGATGTCATTGCCGTTACATCTGCATAATCCATGCGGCTGTAGGTGTAGCGGTGCAGTGAATGAATCATGACACGTACAGTAACTGTTACTACTGTTGAAGCTGTGAGTCATCTGCAGATCTTCACTCTCAAAACACACATTTCTGGGATGTGTACTGACAAATACTGACACCAGACTAGACTGATGTTTGCTGGTGTTCAGTGTGTACTTAACTTGAGTATACTATTTTCTGCTGCTTTCTTCTTCTTCTACTCCACTACGTCTCAGAGGTAATATTGTTTTATTTACTCCACTATATTTATCTGACAGCTTTAGATACTTTTTCAGATTTTTCATCCCCCTCGTGTGCAGTGAAAAATCTCCAGATGTGTTGATGTTGAATGTTTGTGATTAACTGAAGAATGAAGTGTTCCTTTGTGTTGAGAAAATCCTCCTCCTTCTTAAGATGAAGCCCCGTTTCCACCGCAGGAACTTTCCCCCCGGAACTAAGAACCTTTTGAGGAACTCATTGCGTTTCGGACCAGGGTCTAAATTAAGTTCTGGGGACATTTTGCCCCCAAAAAAAGGCCCTGGCCGTGGGGTAATACTTTTGGGGTGGAGCTTGCCTTTAGTTCCTTGAAAAGTAGTTCCAGGGACTAAAAGTTTTTGTGGAAACCCGTCTTAAATAAACTCTTAAAAAAGCCCTTCGGACCAGCTGGAAAATGCATCGTCACAAAGCTGAAAACAGGTCTGACTTTTTAGAGATATGTGGTTCTCACAGGACGCTACAAACATGTGATGATCTTATAGACCATGATGCATTGCTGTAGATTAAACCAGCCAACAGGATATGAAGTAGTTGAAATGTAACACACACATTAACGCAGCAGTAATATTAATCTTTAAGTGCTTTAACAACATTTTACTGCATCATCAATACTTTTACTTTAAGTACTTCAACTACATTTAGCTGATAATACTTACATACTTACAGTAAGGTTTTGAATGCAGGACGTTTACTTGTAGTGGAGTATTTTCATAGTGTGGTATTAGTACTTTTACTGCAGTAAAGCATCTGAATACTTGGTGTTCAGTGTGGTGAACAATGATGTTACCTTGTAGCCCATGGTGTGTGTGCGGCGCCGCACGCAGTGTTGCTGTTGCTTAGAAACGGACTGCTGCATTCAGGTTTCCCCTCATCGCCTCTGTGGATGGAGACAATATGTATATAAATTTATATTTATATACGCAGTCCGGTTTCTGCTTGAGACTTAAGATCTTTCATTTCTTCTCTTAAACTTAAAAATAAAAGCTACTTATCACATCTCTTAAGACTTAAAAATGCTCTTAAATTTGAAACAGTAGCTCCGAGATGAGGCAAACACCCACTGGTCATGATGATGAATACGTATAATTTAAAAAAAAAAAAAAAAAAGGTTATTATTATTATTTGCATTTGATGGTACCCTCGTTCTTATGTTTCTGCATTCATCCAGTGGTTGAATAAAATTAAGTATATTTATATTTTCAACGCTTTACCTTCCCGTCAGACAGCCGTTATCTATGCTCTCTTCAAAGCCACCAGACTCCATTGACAAAAACAGTAATTTTACCTCGCAGAACGCAGGAGTTGCTGGTCTAGTTTTTGTGTTATTGTGTGACTTTGGTGACTTAAATGGTTAGCTCAGATTCAATAATAAAAATAATAAAGTAAATAATACTTTTGCAAGTACTTTTTCTTTAACCAAAAACAGTAACACTTGTTTTATAACTATTGACCTTCAGCTATTACTCAGAAATCACACATATCATCTATAGCTTTCTGTAGACATGCTAGTTGTATCGTCCGCGTACCAAATCCTTTTTTTTCTTGGTTTACGTTTTCATTTATCCTACATGCAGTAAACGTATCTTAACTGTAATTCACCATAAACTGCCTCTTAATTGACTCTTATTTTTTCCCTTTTTCTTTCTTTTATCACATGAATCTTTGATATAGATTTTTTATTTTTTCCCTTTTTCGAGGTTGTTTTCATATATGCAATTTACAGTTCGTAATTACAATAGTTTATAAACCAATTTTTAAGTTGATGAGCTTATAGACAAAACTCATTAAGTACACTAGAGAAAACAACTTCAACATTCAAAATTGAAATAAAATTAAGAAAAGAAATAATAATAATAATAATTATAAAAAGAAAGCATAGAGTTAAAAAAAACAACAACAATAATAATACAAAAATAAGAGTAATAATAAACGTTGATATTGAATGGATACTATCAGCACTTTTGATGTATTCAATTGTTTTGTTTTTATTAAATAAGACATTTAAATTAAATTAAAACATTTTTTTTTTTTTACTAATTCTAAATTTTATACCATAATATAGAATTGTATTGCACAGTACACGTAATAATTACAAAATTACAGTTTGAATGGATACTATCAGCACTTTTGATGTATTCAATTGTTTTGTTGTGTTTTTATTAAATAAAAAATAGAAAAAAAACTTCAGCATTCAAAATTAAAATAAAATTAAAAAAAAAAAATTATAATAATAATAATAATGATAAAAAGAAAGCATAGATGTAAAAAAAACCCAATAATAATATAAAAATAAGAGAGTAATAATAATCTTTGATATTGAATGGATACTATCAACACTTTTGATGTATTCAATTGTTTTGCTGTTTTTTATTAAATAAAAAATAGAAATTAAATAAGATTTTTTTTTTTTTTTTTTACTAATTCTATATTTTATAAGTTGTTAAGCTTATAGACAAAACTCATTAAGTACACTAGAGAAAACAACTTCAACATGCAAAATTGAAATAAAATTAAGAAACGAAATAATAATAATAATAATAATGATAAAAAAGATAGCATAGAGTTAAAAATTATAATAGTAATAATAATCTTTGATATTGAATGGATACTATCAGCACTTTTGCTGCATTTAATTGTTTTGTTGTGTATTATTAAATAAAAAATATAAAATAAATAAGAATATATATATATATTTTTTTACTAATTCTACATTTTATACCATAATATAGAGTTGCATTGCACAGTGCAGATAATAACTACTAAATCACAGCAGTTAATGCATGCATAAATGCCAAATAAGATGTATATATTAAATGCAGGCCATCATCACAGACCATGCAAGTCATCACAGGATCATTACAACAACACACTTGAGATGGATCGATTGATGGATTCATTGATACATAGATGGATGTATTAATGTTATTTATACCTTCATCTCTGTGTATTTATCTTTATCTGAGGCTGATATTCGTTGACCTGCGTTAAGTGATGCTCCTCCTCTGGTCGTTCCTCTCTGATTTATCTTCTCTATGGTACCGAGCAGGTTGCTGGTGTCTCCACCGCCATGTTCCCGGTGAGTCCCGGTGCTGTCCGGTCGATCCGAGGCCTAGAAGTACGATAACCGGAGAGCTGCGAGTCTCCTCTCCTCTCTCCTCTCCTCTGTGACCGCACATAGGCTGCAGCACCACGGAGCGCAAGCTGGCACATGAATAAGAGCGCGTTTCCAGCGAGGTTTTCAAAATAAGAGTCGGTTGATGCTTTGTAGTGGTTTCTTCTTTACTTATGTAAAAAACAACAACAGTAGTACAAATTATATGAATAGTCAGATGTTGATTAACATAAATAAACTGTAAAAAAAACAAAAAAAAACAGTAATTATCTTTATATAATTAGCCTTTATTACTGTCATTTTACAATAAATATTTTATTTTTAACATATATTTATTGTTAGAATAGTCATACACCGCAAATCTAAGACCATTTACATGTAAATCACAAATGAAACATGTAATTTTACGTTGCAAAAGCCCAAATTTACATTAACTCTCAGAAGTTTTGTAAAAATAATCTGTATTTTTACAAGAAATATTTTTAGAATGCTATGAAATCCTTTTCTTCTAACATAAATTAATTGTTAAAATAGAGTCATAAACCTCTAAAAAACTGAATAATTATCTTTAAAAATGATCAAGAAAAAATTAAATATAGATAATTACGATTGCGACTACAAAAAATACTGTAAATCTAAGACCATTTACATATAAATCACAAATGAAACATGTAATTTTTACATTTTTTTTCTGTCTTTTTGAAATACAGACAAAAAAATTTTTTTTTTTGAAAGAAACTAAAAAAAAACTTTTTTACAGTGTAACTAATAATAATAATAATAATATTAATAATAATAATACATTTTATTTATATAGCTTTTTTCTAAAAACTCAAAGACACTTTACATAGATAAAAAGAACATAAAACAAGGACATCATAAAAAAATATAAAACCCAATATTAATCATACATTAAAAACAGTTATAAAAAAGTGAGTTTTGATTTGTGATTTGAATGTGTTTGGGAAGGGGGTGGCTATGGCAAATGCTCTATCGCCCCAGGTCTGGTGCTTGGTTCTGAGAGATGTGGACAGGAGGTTGGCATCAGAGGATCGGAAGGAGTGTTGATGCTTTGTAGTGGTTTCTTCTTTACTTATGTAAAAAAAAAAAAAATACCAACAGATTTCTCTATTTTTTATATTTATATTTATATTCTATCTCAATTTCCCCCCGGGGATCAATAAAGTATTTCAGATTCTGATATTTATTTCCTTGCAGGAGAGAGGGAAGTTCGTCCCAAAGTGTCCGCTGTATTTATACCCTCCACCTTAAAGAAGGGTGCTTCATTGAGCTGTGAGTGAACTTTGGAATTGGGCCTTACTTTCTACATATATTTTATTTTGAAGGGATGAGATAATCACCTGATATCCGGTTCTGTTTTGCTTAACTCTGTTGAACTTGACAGATTTCTCTGCAGCAGCCAAGACACGCAATCTCTCTGCAGAGGAGGGAAGATGAAGATACACAGCAGAAACCTGAGAGAGAGTGTCTACTTAAACACACCAGTCTGTCCTCTGCCCTCTATTAATGATCGATGATTGAATCACCATTACCACAACTATCATCAATAATGTAATGGTGTGCTTGCATTTGTATTATGTTCTATGATATAGTGTATATAAAAGTATGTAAAATAAGACTTTATTGATCCCCAGAGGGCAAGTGTACATGTTACAGCAGTACAAGAAACAATGTTAAAGATGCAGGACAGATAAAGATCTATATAAAGTAATAAATACAACAGAATACGAAATTCAAAAGCTAGATATATCAAAAATACTTAGGCCGTATACTTTGTGTATTGTGCAAATAGCTGTAAATATTAAGTACTTGCGTAAATTTTTAATTTTTTTTTGTACTACAGAAGACTTGTGGAACCTTGCCCTAGGAGGGGAGCTCGCCGGCGAGCGTCTGGTGGCCGGGCACAGCCCAAAGAAACATCACGGAGCCGCCACCCTGTGTGCCGGGCAGCAGGCAGGCAAAGGCGGGGATCTAGGCGTTCTGATCCCCGGCATCGCAGAATGGCTCTTGGTACGTGGCATGTCACCTCTCTGGCGGGGAAGGAACCGGAGCTGGTGCGGAAGGTGGAGCGGTATCAACTAGATATTGTTGGGATCACCTTCGCGCATAGCTCTGGTTTCGGAACCATACTCCTGTAGAGGAGCTGGACTCTCGCCTTTTCCGGAGTTGCCCAGTGTGAGAGGCGCCGGATGGGTGTGGGGATACTCACTAGACCCCGGCTAAGCGCCACAGTGTTGGAGTTCTCCCCCAGAGAACGAGAGGCTGGTCGGAGTACCCGACCTTCCTGGAGTCTCTGGCTGATTGCATTGTTCTGCTGGGGGACTTCAACGCTCACGTGGGCAACGATGGCGATACCTGGAGGGGGCGATTGGGAGGAACGGCCTGCCTGATCTGAACCCGAGTGGTGCGTTGTTCTGTGCTAGTCATGGATTGGCCATAACAAACACCATGTTCCAGCATAGGGTGGTTCATAAGTGTACTTGGTACCAGAACACCCGAGGCCAACGATCGATGATCGACTTTGTTGTCGTATCATCAGATCTGCAGCCGTATGTCTTGGACCTCCGGGTGAAGAGGGGAGCAGAGCTGTCAACTAATCGCCACCATTATCTCCAAATCTGAGGCCATGGTTATCTGCCGGAAAACGGTTGAGAGTGAGTTACTGCCCCAAGCGAGGGAGTTCAAGTATCTGGGGGTCTTGTTCACGAGTGAGGGTAAAATGGAGCGGGAGATGGACAGGTGGTTTCGTGCGGCGTCTGCAGTTATGTAGGCGCTGTACCGATTACAAAGCTATCGATTACAAAGCTCTCGATTTACCGGTCCATCTACGTTCCAACTCCTCACCTATGGTCATGAGCTTTGGGTAGTGACCGAAAGAATAAGATCGCGGATAAAAGCGGCCGAAATAAGTTGCCTTCATAGGGTGGCTGGGCCTGAGCCCTTAGAGATAGGGTGAGGAGCTCAGTCATCTGGAGGGACTCGGAGTAGAGCCGTTGCTCCTTCGCGTCAAAAGGGGCCAGCTGAGGTGATTCGGGCGTCTGATCAGGATGCCTCTTGGACGCCTCCCTTTGGAGGTTTTTCCGGGCATGGCCAACTGGTAAGAGGCTCCGGGGTAGACCCAGAACACGCTGGAGAGATTATATATTTCTCGGGCGGCCTGGGAACGCTTCGGGGTCCCCCAGGAAGAGCTGGGAAAGGTTGCTGGTCAAGAGGGACGTCTGGAATGCCCTGCTAAGCCTGCTGCTCCCACGACCCAGTGCCAGATAAGCGGAAGAAAATGGATGGATGGATGGAAAATGTATTTCTGTAAAAGTAATCTTAGGATGTTTATTCATTCATTTTATTTATGCATTTAAAGGGACTGTTTGTAAAAAATCTGAAATGCTTGTTAACAGCGACACCTGTGGCCGTTAAGTCAACGAAAGTCAGCGTCATGTTGCTCACGCTTTTGCTCGCTCTAAATAGACATGAACGAGCATCGCTCAAAACTAGCAGAACTTTGGTGCTTCCGTGTAGTTTGTGTTGAAGTCTGAGTCTGAACAGCGTAGCCACACGCGAGCGCACATGGTACACCGACCCGATTTATACGTGTAAGAAGTTTAATACAGTCCCTTTTAATTGTGTATTTCTTATATTTTTACACATTTATTTCTCATTTTGTCTTTTTTTATGAACATAAATATTTTAATTAATTTATATATTTATTTATGTAGGTAATGACTGTCAAAGTAATCCGCTCAAAAGAGTAGTTCCCTGACCGGGAATCGAACCCGGGCCGCGGCGGTGAGAGCGCCGAATCCTAACCACTAGACCACCAGGGAAGGATACACTGTAAGTAGTCATCGTTCATTTTAGAGTTAAAACCATACCGGTTATTGTGATATAAGGAGTTTATTCTCAAAGAATTGAGTACTTCATGTCAACTTTTACCACTGAACACAGTGAACACCTTGTTCTGGAGAGTTAAGACGCTACAGGTAAATTAACAGGTATTTTTTCCACACTGCTACTCTCTTTTTTAGCTTGCTATAACTAGCTAAGCAATGCAAGCATTAGCCAGGGATTTGTTTACAAGCAACCTGCCACTGTTGTTTTGCCTCTCCTTGTATTGTGTTGCGGTTGCTGCTGAATGATTTAGCGTGAAGATCTAGTAACAGTTTATCCAAAACAGTGTGATTCAGCCATTATATGTGACAGTGTTTATATACCCAGAGTTCTACAGTGGGAATGCAGGACCTCGTGGCGCAACGGTAGCGCGTCTGACTCCAGATCAGAAGGTTGCGTGTTCAAATCACGTCGGGGTCAAATGTTTTCTTCACCTTTCTTTTGTTTATTTGAGTTACTAATACAACTGGGATCCAGCTTATATCAAGAAAACCTTAATAGCACGTTAACTGATATTAAAATACAATGGTTGAAGATCTTTTACATCATTAAAAGTAGTAATCCCACAGTGTAGAAATACACAGTGGTGGAGGAAGTACATGTATTACTTTATAATGTCAGAAAATATTCAAGTTTATTTTCTCATAATTTTCCGAGGTTTTCTCTTAAATGTATCACTTTATTATCTCAGAGAAAATTCATGTTTTTTTCTCATAAATTTGTCTTTTTTTCTCGTACATTTATTACTTTATAATGTCACAAAATATTCATGTTTGTTTCTCATAATTTTCTGAGGTTTTCTCATAAATGTATAACTTTATAATCTTAGAGAATATTGAAGTTTTTTCTCATAGATTTGTGTTTTTCTTGTACATTTATTACTTTAAAATGTCAGAAAATATTAAAGTTTTTTTTCTGAAATTTATGAGGTTTTCTCATAAATGTATCACTTTATTATCTCAGAGAATATTCATGTTTTTTTCTCATTCATTTGTGAGTTTTTTCTCGTAAATATATTGCTTTATAATCTCAGAGAATATTAATGTTTTTTTTTTCTCTTATTAATTTGTATTTTAGACACTTAACTTAGTTAAAGTGCTGATGTAATGTTAAAATACTCTGTTACAAGTAAAAGTCCTGCATTGAAATGTCACTTACGTAAAAGTATGTAATAATAATCAGTCAAATATATGCCTATATATTCTATCATTAAATTATTATCATTATTACTCATGCATTAATGTAAAAGCAGGATTTTTACTGTTGTAGTTTGTTGAGCTACTAGTCAATGATTACAGTATTTTCATTATGGGTTAATCTGCTGATTATTTTCTCCGTTAATCGATTGATTGTTTGGTTTGTGAAAATAGTGACAAATGTCCAACCAACACTCCAAACCTCAACATTATTACTAATACATTAACATAACATTAGTAAATATGCTTGGTTTTATTCCAACACTGGAAATACTCTACAACTAAAAGTCCTATCAAGATTTGACTTGAGTAACAATGAGAAGAAAAACTTGAAATTTCTCTTGAGGAAATAAAGAAATAAATGTACATTAAACAAAACGTAGAAATGAATGAGAAAGAACTTTAATATTTTCTGAGATAATAAAGTAATACTTTTACAAGAAAAAACTCACAAATTTATGAGAACAAATCTTTAATATTTTCTGACATTATACAGTAATAAATGTATGAAGAAAAAAATGTACAAATGAATAAGAAAAAAACTTTAATATTCTCTGAGATTATAAAGCAATATATTTATGAAAAAAAACTCAGCAAATTATGAGAAAAAAACTTGAATATTTTCTGACATTATAAAGTAATATATATGAGAAAACCTCATAAACTATGAGAAAAAAACTTAAATATTTTCTGACATTATGAAGTAGAAATGTACGAGAAAAAAAACACATTTATGAGCAAAAAACTTAAATATTCTCTGAGGTAATAAAATAATAAATGTACGAGAAAAAAACTTGAACTAACACATTATTGGTTTTGGTCTTTTCAAAGGATTTTTTGACTATAAGAAAAATATAAAATAAGTTATCAGTTATTATTTAAAGTCACAATTTTCCCAAACAACATATAATTTATTGTAATGTAATGCAACATAACTTATTTTCCCAAAATGTTTACTCAAACAATAGAAACAATAAAAAGCTCTTCAAGTATTTCGTTGCGCCTTTTACAACATACAGTGCGGAGAGTCCCGGTGCTAGGACGTGGAGCTGGTGCTGGAGCTGGAACTGGTGCGTGACCCGTGGATGCTGACTTTCTTGCGGGTGTTGTCGCTGCAGCGCTCCAGGATGAGCTCCGGACTGGGCCGAGGGGGGATGATTGGAGCCTCCTTCTTCGACTCGCTCTCCGAACTGGAGCTGGACACCTCAGGAATGTTGTCTGTTGGTTATAAAACAACATTATTAGGTGTGTTCAGAGTGGTTTTGTGGGAACATTGTTGTGCCAGACAGTGCAAGTATTTGTTGTTTAAATTGCTCTGGAAACATGTTTTCATTACCCTGGTTCTTCATCTCCCTCAGCGGTGACTTTGCAGGGTTCTTGGAGTTCTTTTGCGGAACGCCTTTCTGCTGGAGGTACCGGCGGCTGTTCCTGCGGTAGGCGTCCTGGCTGAGCTGCTGGCGAGCCTTTTTGTGGATGCTCTTGGCATTTCGGATGGTGGATCTGAGACGGAAAAAATGGACACACAGATGTGTGGGTAAGTAGAGGCGGTGGGTGGTGAGTGATCTCACAATAGTGTTTCCCAGTTTCAAAATATTAACAGTGAGATGAGAAAACATGCTTTGACAGTGAATCTTACGAAGGATTGTTAGAAATGTCTGATTATGTCAGTTTGTGTATGTTTTAGGGTGTCAATCGATTAAAATATTCTGTACTAAAAAAGACAAAAATTAGTCAATTGTGGGTCTCAGAGTTCAGCTCAGGCTGTAGCAACGAGGAATGAAATCACAAACTGTGGTGCAACAGAGTG
Organism: Sebastes umbrosus; assembly: GCF_015220745.1. NCBI lineage: Eukaryota > Metazoa > Chordata > Actinopteri > Perciformes > Sebastidae > Sebastes > Sebastes umbrosus. The sequence continues at coordinate 3,512,336 of NC_051285.1, read as the reverse complement.
AACTTCCCTTTTGCCTGAAGTCACACAATACAACAGCAAAGAGGAACTATGTGCAAACATCTGTGGTATCAAGTCATTACAGCGGAAGAGTGATGCAATTAAATACTCTGCATTCTTTTATACTAGTACGATCTCTTCACTTTTGGTTATTTTTAAAGTGCTAATTGTGAAACATGAGCGTGTTTTATGCCTTGGCGCCTTGTCGTGGCTGGAGGCATTTTGTTTTTAGGTTATCCGTTCATCCTGTTCCATTCTCGTGAACGCGATATCTCAGTAACGCCGGGAGGGATCTTCATTACATCTAGTACAAACATCCACTAGGACTCAAAGATGAACTGATTTTGCTGGTCAAGGTCACTGTGACCTCACAAAACACATTTTCGTATGTGTAATCTACAACACAGATTCGTTTTACGAACATGAAGGGTAATTTATCATATATTTTATGTGACAAAAATACATGAATCTTCTGTTTTTCTACCATCGTCCTGTGTAATCGGTGACGTACCTGCGAGGTGGTGGTTTCTTTCCCTGCAGCTTCGTCCTCTCGGCTTCATATAGCTCTTTCTTGCCGGCCTTGTGCAGGTACATGGAGGGGAAATGACCGGTCTCATCTCCTTTCCTGTAAGGAGACGTTTTAGAAGATATTAAAGGCAAAGTTTTGGTGTTTTAAAGTGGGATTGTTTGAAGTACTTCTCCATAGTCATTGAATTACCTACAGTAGATGGAGTTTGGAGAAACTGAAGCTGTTATCTATATGCTCTCTTTAAAACTACCAGACTCCTCTGAGGTAATTTAATCCATTGGTACCAACCATGTCATACTAGCTTAACAGGAAGGTGTCGGTTCAATTCAGGTAGCCAAAATGATTTTCTTTTCAAATTCAAAGGCATCTATTTGTATTCACAAAAATCTTTAAATTATTTTTTTTCACAGAGGGATATTGTTGTGTTGCAGTTGCAGTACAAAGAGTTAAAATATAAAATAATGATAATAAAAAAAATTTAAAAAATGATAATAATAGTATTATTGTTAATATTATTTATTATTTAATATTATTACTACTACCACTGCAACTACTACTAATAATAATAATAATAATAAACCGATATCCAAATGCACAAAATCCTAAATAAACATAGTTAACTGAAAGGATCATAAGTTGCTCATACATCAAGTTGCTTCTTGTTATTATAAAGATATCAGTTATTGACACTTTAATGTGTGTTTGTGTGTGTGTGCTTGTGTGTGTTTGTGTAGATCATACCTGATGACCCACCAGCCGTCCAGCAGCTTGTGAATGACAGCGACGGTTTCACCGACCTCCAGAGACATCTCGTCCTCCTGCTCCGCCTTGTAGGCTGTGATGGTGATGTGCAGCTCTCCTGCAGGAACACAACAGCAACTGTTAAAAACACTGAAAATGTGTTATTCAATTAAGAAAACAATGTAAACAGCAACTACCTTCGTAGTCTGGGTCGGCGTCCTCGGCCTCCTCCGGTCCATCCAGGGGCTCCAAGTAGGACGCAGGAATCCAGCCTCGTTTAGACTCACACTGGCAGAACCACCAACCTGAACACAACAAACAGCACAAGCTCAAAACCTGGCCTCAGTTATTATAGATAAAGGGATGTTGCATATATTCCAGATATGTTTTTCATATTTAGACTACTACAAGGACCTCAAAATCAACGTTGTGTTGATTTTGGCGGTCCCATGTGGACAAAAGCTGTTTCTAAGCACCAGAGTCCCTTTAGAAAGCCTCTCATTTTACTGCAGAGTTGCCTTTACAGTTTTAAGAATGAGCCAGGATGTTCAAGTAAAACTGGACGATCTAATAGATGTTTAGAAAAGGTAGTAAATCAGTGGTTTAGTGAAGTTTGGCTGCAGAGCATCAGGTTGTTACCACGTTGACGTTTCGGCGGTTTAACACCGTTTCTCACCGTTCTGATTTTTCTCCACAATTTCCACCAGGTCTCCGGCGTGCAGATTGATCTCGTGTTTGGACGTCTTGGTGAAGTCTGCGATCACGCTGTAGGTGTCCAATATGATGGGGCTGGAAATCTCTGAGAGGTAAAACACATAATTATCTTGAATCAAGTAGGTTACAACTGAAGTTATCAGCTTGCTGCAGAAATACACTCAAACTTACTGATATTGTAGAGCTGTGGTCGGGGCCGTAGATTCTAACTTACTGATATTGTTTGATTATTATTTATTTATACATGAGATGTATTAAAAATCAGTAGAGAATCAGTAGATTTAATAGACTAAAGAAGTGCTGAAGTATAAAAATGTATCATCTTTAAATGACCTCGGCAAAGACGGCGGCAAACAGAAAACCTTTAAGCATGTAGTGAATTTGGTAAAGCGGTTTAAAAAGACTCTTACCGGATACGTTGCCTCTGGCCAACTCCCTGGACACCACAAACGTCTCGTTTCTTTTCATTCTGAAGAAGAAATGATAATTTTTCATTTGTCAGTTTCTGTTTGTTTGACTTATTTGAAGTGATACATCTTCCAAGTGTGTGTGATATACTGACGGGTTTGCGGCAGGTGGGTTCTCGTCTTCGGGTCGAACCCTGAGGAAGCTGGAGAGGTGTTTGCTGCGGGAGATGTGAGGCGGCAGGTTGATGAGCGAGTGGCAGTACTCCGTCAAGGTGGTCTGCCTGGTTTCTGGTGACTTCTCGCTGTACAGCCACCGCGGCGCTGAGGACACAAACACAGGAACATCAGTCACAGGTATTATGTTGTTTAATATATGTTTAATATCTTTTATTTGTTTGTAACCAAGCCACCAGACTCCATTGACAAAAACAGTCATTTTAAAAGTCAAAGTACCTCAAAGTTGTACCTGAGTAAACGTACTTTGTTACTTTCTACCGCCGCTTTCAAGAAGTGTGTATTTCCAGCCCTGTGGCTGCTGTTGCATCAGTATTGAGGTTCTGTCTTTGCTTCTCTTCCTCTACATTGCAACAAGCTTTTCTTTTGTAATTAAGCTTTCACAAGGGCAATGATTGCAGTTTGAGTATGTGACACCGAACAGGAACTGACAAAACAGACGTGCTCATTGTCACTGTGTCCTTTATGACACCTGACTGTCATCATTAAAAAAAGGGAAAGCAACAAGCTGCAGTTTCTCTGACGGGCACATATCACAAAATAGCTCCAAGTTTCTAGTTTCACTTCTTCTAATGTGCGGAAATGTGTTTATTCATTTTCATTATGAGAGTAAGATGAGAAGATGGATGTCAATCTCATGTCTGTGTGTCTGGTCTCACAGGACTAAATTCAAACTAAAACACGAAAGTCACTCAAACACACAAACAAACTAGCGGATCGAGGCAGTGGTAGACCAGCAAATCCCATGTTCTGAGAAGTAAAATTACTGAATTACTTACAAGAATAGATGAATAATCAGTATTTCTGTTCTGTCCCATTCTATTTTTACATTTTCGTATTTCCTTTGGAGGGCTAACACAAGTAGCTGTTTGCTTGTTCTTCATTTTTAGTCTGCGTGGTTGCAAATTCAGCTTTAACCGCTGCTCAAAGCTGCCAAAAACACCCAAATTTTGACATCAATAATTTCAGCATTTTAGTTGCAGCTCTTCTCGGCTGCTCCAACAAATATAGAAATAGAGAAGTGGGTGTGTTAAATCACCACAGGTGCTTCCTGAAAGAACATTACAGCATGCAGAGGGGGTTTCGACTAAAAAAGATCTTTAAAATGCCTCTTGTACTTCACACTTATAGATAGTTTGTGATTAGAGGTGTAATTAATATTATCATTTAGTTTTATTTCTCCACTCTGCAGCAGAATTACATTCTACAAAACCAAAAAGATCTGTACTCTTTTACATACAAACATTAAATATAGGGAACATTATTATTATTATTATTATTTTCTTACCTGGTAATGACGGGATGATTCTGTCCTTCTTTTCTATTTCACCCGCCTCGATGGGAAACATCTCCTTCAGCGATTTCTGCGAACATAAACAGAAAACATTTCTGATTCAAGAGCTGCATTTTATTTTGGTTTTACTTTGTAAAGGGCAGAGCTTTTATTTTGTAGTGCCGGAGGAACTCACGTGGAAGACGTACATCTCAGGATACGTCCTGTAGATGAGCTTCTCGGAGAGGTCGCTCCATTTCACCATCAGCATGTAAACCTGCACATATTAAACACAACAACATCTGTTATTTTGTAGACTCTTACATTTGTAGCTTTTAAGAGGATTTGCAGAGTAAATGATTTAAGCCTTACGAAGTGCTGACTCGGGTACGAACGCTTTTCAAAGCCCAACAGCTCCACATGCCTGACGTAGGTCTCCTCCATGCTGAGATACACCGGACTGACGAATGTGATACCAGACAACAGACCAGGCTTATATACTCTCTCTATGTGTGTGCGTGTATTTATATCATCAACGCACCACAAATGTCACTTCCTCTTTACATTCGACGAATGTAACTTCCGTCACAGTGATAAAGAAACAAGGAGATACTTTTGCTTTCACTCGTTAACTGTTGGAATAATGATAATAATAATATTTAAATTCATAATAATAACAGTACTGTACTTAAGTGAGGTAATTTACTTGAGTATTTCAATTTTCTGCTACTTCCTACTTCTACTCCTCTACATCTCAGAGGGAAATATTGTAGTTTTTACTTCACTACTTTTATTTGATAATTTCAGTCACTTTACAGATTGAGATTATTAAATCAAAATATAAATTGACTAATAAATTATGTTTTATTATAGATTAAACTACCCAGCAGTATATAAAGTCATTAAAATGAGCTCCACCTTTACCAGCTGCATTAAGTGATGAACACATTAATGCATCAATATTTATAATCCAGGAATATCATTTATATTATTCTGCATGATGAGTTCTTTTACTTTTGGTGCTTTAAGTATATTTTGTGATAATACTTTTGTACTTTTACTTAAGTAAGATTTATGAATGCAGGACTTTTACTTGTAAATGAAATTTTCAGTTTGTGAAAGTTAATTGTAATGTTTTGTTACAAGTAGGGTTGGATGATTTTGAAAACAAAATATTTATTTACACTTCAGTCCTGTATATATATCCGTATTTTTTATACTAGGAATCTTCCTAGTAGTCCCGATGGCCACTCTGCCCCATGACCTCAGAATCAGTTCAATTTGAAGAAGTCATACACGTAACATACAAATTCCCCTCTGTTGAGCATTTTCTCAAAAGTCCAGAGGGGGAATCACCATGTTGATTACAATGATCTTTTATGTCTGTAGCAACCGCTCTTTGTGTCACTCGTGTGGGCTTGCAGATAAACTTGTGATTTCCAAATCTTTGTTTTGCAAACCGTCAAAGAGGAACAAAAACAGTGTGGAAAAAAAACACAAACAAACCCACATGAACTAACTTCCTCCATTGTGGCCTCCAAGGAAAAAAAAAAGACTTTAGTTTGTATTAAGGTTTCTTATCTATTTCAAACGTTCACCGCTGCTGTTGATTTAGAAATAATCTGATAGCTGATACACAAAGAGATCAAATCAAATTGTTGCTTTGTGTGTGTTTAATGTTTTCATCCAGAGTCAGAGTGGAAATCAACTTATACCCAACGCAACCAACAAAACAAACGAAAATAATACAGAAAAATTACTATTTTAATAATTGTTTAAAGGTCCCATATGGTAAAAAATGACATTTTCATGGCTTTTATATTATAAAGCAGGTTTAAGTTCTATATAAATACTGTGAAAGTATCGAAACGCTTAATCCACAGAGAAATACACAAAGCCTGTATTCAGAAACTGAGCTTTTGAAACAAGCCGTCAGGATTTCTGTCCATTTGTGATGTCACAAATCTACAATATTTAGACCATTTCACAGTTTTAAACGTAAACATTCTCAAAGTGTCCCAGTTTATTTCTGGTTGCAATGTATGTGAATGACATCAGCTGACAGGAAGTAAACATGGACCCAACCTGTTGCCTAGCAACGCAATTCCGTTGCAATGTACTAAAACGGAGCGTTTCAGACAGAGAGTGAATACAGGTATATTCAAGCAGACAGTACGAGGAAATAAAGTTTTTTTTTTAACATTAAAGCATGTAAACATGTTCTAGTAGAAACCCAAAATACAAGTATGAACCTGAAAATGAGCACGATATGTCCCCTTTAAGTAAGTTTTTTAAGCAGAAATACCAAAATGTCCCTGGTTACAGCTTCTTAATCATGAATATTTACTGCCTGTCTGTTTTATATCATTGTAAACTGAATGTATTTGGGTTTTGGGCTGTTGGTCAGACTAAACAAGATGAAGATGTCAACTTCAACTTTGGGAAACTGTGATGGACATTTTCTACTATTTTCTGACATTTTATAGACTTAGATTATCAGTAGATTAATTAAGACAAGGCCCTACTTTTTTTCCAGGAAATTATCCAAAATAACAGACCCATAGAAATGACCAAATAGTCTTATCTCAAGGTCTTGCTTCCAGAACTTTTAACAACCCCTTAGAGTTGTAAGTGCAACTCTGATATTTGGAGTCATGATATAACATTCTTACATTTGCGGCTAGAAAAAATATATTACTACCATGATAAGAAACCCTCTGTTCAAGGCTGGCGTAAAGTCATATTTGAGATGGTCCCTTTGGAATATCTCACAATTATTCTACATGCCAAAGTAGATCAGTTCTACAATATTTGGCAGCCCTATCTGAATTATATTAGATCTGATCTCTCCTCCGTTATTTCACAAGGAGTCTCCTGAACATGAACTCATAAATCCTGTGACTTCGCTGCACTATGGACTACTTCCTATGACCTCCTATATAAATGTTTTGATCTGAGCTGTACCAGTGTTTGTTTGTTTGTTGTTGTTTTTTGTTTTTTTATTATTATTATTGTTGTGTTTGTGAAAATAAGAAAACCCAATAATCATATTATAAAAAAAAATCTTTACTGTAACTTGAGTAATATTTTCAAAGCAGGTCTTCCACTCAGGTGTATTTCTGTATCATGGTGTTTTTTTTGTATTGTGCACTTTTACATTTTATTTTATTTCATAGTACAACTTTAAATGTGTATATTTTTGATCATATATTTATTCTAATACGTCATCATAATCATGTACAGTGGTTTCCGTAGTGTAGTGGTTATCACGTTCGCCTCACACGCGGGGGCAAGTCGCGTATAGGTGGCATACACTGACAGCCAATGAAATTGCAGACTTATTAACGCTGTCCAGGGTGCTGAAAACGCCGCTCTGGTCCAGCAGTTTTCTCCTGAATATTTCAGAATAATTATCTGGAGCAGGTTCGAATCCCACTTGGTACAAAGTCTGTGATACATTGTCAAAGATAATGAGCTATTTGGGAATCAAGAAATGTGAGCCTTAGTTTGTTATTTACTTCTTCTGATTATCATTAGGTAAGTTGCGTTTAGGTGGCATACACTGACAGCCAATGAAATTGCAGACTTATTAACGCTGTCCAAGGTGCTGAAAACGCAGCTCTGGTCCAGCAGTTTTCTCCTGAATATTTCAGAATGATTATCTGGAGCTGGTTCGAATCCCACTTGGTACAAAGTCTGTGATACATTATCAAAGATAATGAGCTATTTGGGAATCAAGAAATGTGAGTCTTAGTTTGTTATTTACTTCTTCTGATTATCATTAGATTAGACTAGTCTGGTTATATCAAGTTCTTGACTTACTTAAAGCTATTAACCAATTATATTACAGAGTTTTCTTCCTATGTGTAACATTTAAATTGCAATTACTTAATTACTTCAATTAGAGACTTTACTGTTCACTATAAATTATTAATTTATTAATGAGACATGTAGACATTAGTGAATGAAATGTATTTATTAACCACAACTGTAACAGTAAATATTCAACAGAGCCCATATTGCAAGGTCACACATATATCACACAAAAATGTAAGGTAAAGTAAATATAATATTGTATATAATAAATGTAATAATTATTTACATGAGCAAAATATACAGTATATACAGTGGAAACCGGTTACAGTGATCACGGTTACATTGATAAACCGCTTATATGGGGCAGTGGTGGCCCTCCCTCATTACCACCACTGAGGTGCCCTTGAGCAAGGCCCCCCCAACCGCTCCAGTGGAGTTGCTCAGTGACCAGCAGATCAGACTGTGGTTGTACTGGGCAGCTTCCAGGTGTGAATGTGTAACTGTGTGAATGTGATCAGGGCGTTCCTGAAAAAGAGAGCATTGCCCTCAGTGAACCTCCCCCTGAATAAAATAAAGGTAAAAACAAATAAATAAAATATGGATCAAAAAGCTTGGGACAGAATCATTACTATGCAAATGCTGTTTAAATAATCTGCTTATAGTGATCAATTTGACCCGGACAGACGTGATCACATGGTAAAACACTCCCCCTCGCTGTCTCTCATTTTCCCCTTTCAACTTCCCATCTCTTTTTTTCTCTCTCATAAAAAGCAGACACCTGGAACTCCTTCCAGGTCATCTCCTTCTCCATGCCCTGATCTTTGTAGAGGGAAAAGACTTTAGCAGGGCAGTAAATGTACTTCCCTGCTATTCCAGGGAATCCAGTGTGAATGTGAGGACTGTTTGGGCCCTGTTTCAGTTCCATCTTACAGAACCGACACTTGCGACCTGTCTGTGGGGAGTCAGTCCTTTTCCTCTTCTGCTGTCCTCGCTCCTCCACCCTTTTTTTTGTGGCGTCCAGTTCCTGCTGGAAGAACTTTGTAGCTGCAAAGTCTTGAAAGGGCATTTTGGGGTTTGTCAGACCTTCAGCACCATAAGCCTTGAAAACTTTAGTGGAGCAGTAGAAATATCTGACAGGACCTTGCTGGAAGAAGAAGTGGATGGAAGAACCATCATTCTCATACCTCGACTTTGGCTGGCCACAGGAAAGACATGTTTTTGTGTGTGCCTTCTTTTGCTGTGGTTGTTGTTGCTGAGGCTGGTGTTGGTGCTGCTGTTGGATTTCCATTATGTTATGAACAATTTTCTCAATTGATGCTTGCGTTAGAGGTGTGGCAAGGGTCTGAACAGGTGGAGGTGGGTTAAAAACTGCAACAGGCATGGTAACAACCGGCACAGTGGTAGTCTCACTGCCCTCTGACAGAGAGTGCCAGAGTTCCTGCCTCTCTTGCAGTTTTTCGGGGCTGGTGTTTAAAGAGGAGCTGGTGTTTAATAATTTACTGAGGTGCTTTACGTACTGTGAAATATGTAGTTTGGTAGTTGGGTGGAGCATGCTGTTTGGGTCTGTACAGGTGTTGTGAACTAGAGCAGCATAGTCCTGGTCCACAAGCTTGAGCATGTCCTTCTGCCCACGGTGTTTGTTCAGCAGGTTGTCAATAACCTGCTTCATAGGGGCTGGCCAGCGCTTGTGGTCCAACACAAATACCCTCCCACCAGTCTTCACAGGTCCAGTGCGAGCTCCAGTTGGGGAGGACAGCAGGGGCAGAGACGGCGGAGATGTGGTTTCTATAAAAATAAAAGACGGAGTACAATAAATCATTCTGGCACACAGAAGGGGGAAAACCCCAATTCATACACTCGCATGGGTGAAAACATTTTATACTTTGTCAGATTTTTTAGATAATGGCTCATGGCTGACTGGTATGTTTATGTAAAAGTAGATTCATTAACACATCAAATAAGGCCCTCATATTGTCTCATCTCTAAGAAAAGAAAGATGCAACACATCTATTAAGGTATTTACTAAATAAATATGATTGAAATCCAGTTACTGATGCTGAAGTTTTGTCAAGTACTTTGTCTGTCTGTCAAATGTTTACCTGGCTCTGTCTGAGGCTCGGGAGTTGTACTTGGAGTCACTTCTGGTTTTACAGCAAGGTCAGCAGGAGGGCATGCAGCAAACTGAAACAGCTTCTGTGGTGCCATGGAGGATGACTGAAGAGGCTCAGACTGGGCAGTGAGCTGGCTGCTTTGCGGAGGTGGATTCCGGTCTGTGGTAGAGTCGGTCTTGCTCCTGTGCTTGTCCCAGTCTAGAGGAACTGGGCGGCAACCAGGCTCAACATACTCCAGGCCAAACTTCTCTCCAGTGTCTCTGTTAGAGAGTTGAAAAGCAGGATATTTCACGTGCCCCAACACCCGTTCAGAGACTGCATTGAGCTCTGCCATCAATGCTGGATCAAAGACAGCTGGGAGGTGGACACCCGGCTGCTTCAAGTCCACCAGACGCTGGTAATTCCACCGCGCCACCCCTGTCATCCCCTGTGCCTGAAACAGCTCTGTGGAGACACGTGTTCCAGTGACCCACTGAGCCTGGTGGAAATGGTATCCCTCCTGCTGGGATGTGCCTCTGATGGGGATCCAAACAGGAACTCTAGCACCTTCACCCTTCACATGATTCAGCTGCACTGTTCCTCCATGCCTGTACAAGATCCCACCCTCCACCTCAGGATCACTCAGGCAACCTCGCAGGATGTGCACACGCTGAATCCGCCATGTCTTCAGCATAGAGGGCTTGAAGAGAGGAGCACCATTTGGATCACACGTGAGGTGAAAGTGCTGGAAAACTCCCTCGACTCTCTTGATGAGCTCCTCAGGCAGTGGAATTCTGGTCCTGCAGTGCTCGCGAGTGTGTGGCTTTGTTGGGTTGGCAGGCTGAATTCCACAGAAGGCATAGGCGTCTTTAAGCCTCTGCAGGTCTTCCTGGTCCACCACAGAAAAGGCTGCAGACAGAAACTGGGCAAAAGAGCTGTACAGAGGATGGTGCTCTGACACACACTCCCGGAGAAACCGCCTCAGACAGTGGAACAAGTCCAGCTTGATGGTCATGTTTGTATTGAAGTCTGATCGTGATGCACAGACGTTCAGCAGGTTACCAGAAGTGGCCTCAGCAACAATGGCATCAGTTGTCCTCCAAGCATCCCAGTTCAGATGCTCTCCTGCACAAGATTCTGCCACCTTAAACGCTGCACAGCAATCCCTGAAAGAAAGAATGGAGACAAATATAGCCATGAATGTTAAAGCAGTCATATCAATCACTATGTGCAGTCCAGTGTATTCAGTCATGACAATATAATTATTCCTATGAGCTGAATGAATGCAAAGGGATTTTCTTTCATCGAACTGGAAATATGAAATATGAAAAGCAATGTAAGTTGTGATTATGAGCTGTTCATGTCACCAATAATAGAAAAAAATATTGATGATAACGTACCTGTCTACCCACTGGTATTGTGCCTTCTCTAGGCCTGCAGTGCTGTAGCGGTGTGCTAGTCCCTCGTACAGGGGCTTGAGGGACTTCTCTGTCTCAGACTGCACCATCACCCATGAAAGGATCATCCAGTTCTCATTCATGACCGCATATGATGACATGGTCCCGGATGAAAAGGTGACCTTCCTGGCAACTTTCCGTGTGTGGTCTGAGCGGAACGCCTGTCCAAAGGTGCCCTGCAGAAAGTTTTTGATGGCATCTTCCTGGTGTTGATACTCATGCAGCAGGCAGTCAGTCAGGTAGTGTGCAGACACAGAGATCCCGTTCCAGCCATCTGAATCCCCGTAGTCCCCGAAGGGAGCTGGCTTGGTTTCCTGTCTTATGAACTGAGTGATGGTTCTTTGGTCATACCTCCCTGCCTCGCCATCCATGGTGTTTTGGCAGCTGAGGAGGTAGGCCAGGTGAGCACGTTCGTATTTCAGGTGCATCATCTCCATGATCTGCTTTGTCATGTCGGTGGGTGAGTTACCTGTGCGTCTGAGCTCGTCCATGACCGATTTACAGATGGCCTTTTTGTAGGTCAGTATTGCTGGCAACAGGTTTGTGAACCTCTTTGGAAGCTTTTCCAGCCACAGTGGGTTGTCAGCATACCACCTCTTCCGGCAAACTTTGCAGCACAGCCTGGATGACAACAGGTAGTACTGTCCAGTGATGCCAACAATCACACGAGGCCTACCAACACCTGCAGAGGTAACTTGAGGCTGAGCACAACCTTCAATACATGGCAGAGTGTCGTTGTTCCTCAGCCTCGCCATCAAGTTGTCATTCTCTGGCTTCCATATGAAAAAGGGATGGAGCTGAAAGTACTTTGGGGATGGAAGATCAGAGATGCTGTCAATTAATTCTGGCTGGGGAGGGAGACGCCACAGTGACAGCATCTTCATGGGGTTGCGCACAGGAATGGAGCCTGGCCAGAGACCCAGGGATTCCAGCTCTGTCTTCATCCAGATCCTCTGCTGCTGTGAACAGTTCCACTGACTGACATCATGGTCATAGCCAGGAAGCTGTGGAGGAGGACAGCTGGGGACAGCTGATGGCCTGGGTAATGGCTGACCTGGTCAGGCAAGAAGAAAGACATAGCAAATTATTAAGATTGTGTGTTGACTTGATTCTATCTCTTTGACACGCACACAGCCAAATCAAGAACATTCAAATACTTACTTTGAGCTCTTGGCGGTTGCAGCGGCGGTTGAATGGGCTCTGCAGACGTCTCAGGAGAAATCGGAAGTGCCTCTGACACTATATAGAATATTAAACATTTCATTATTATTCACAGTAAGATAAATAAAAAACTTGACTATGACATTGTGCACCAGTATCTGATTTACATCAATGAGAACAGTTCCGATGGACACTACATATGGATATTTTTAAGATGCAAATACAGTTAAAATAATACACACCTGGAACAGTGACAGTTGTCTCTGTTGGCAAGGGTCCTGGTGTTTCTGGCATCAGGAACATCAGCTCCTGAGGAAGGGGCACAGGTCTCTTTACCATCGGCAGAGCAGGGGCTGCAAGGAGATAAGGACCACAAAAAGTAATCAATTATTGGTTTATAACGGACATAATCAGAGGGAATATGACAGAAAGGTTTAAATGGATAAAAAGAAATATAATGCATTTACCATCTACTTGTGAACCCGTCAGTTCAGTTGGTGTGGACAGTGTAGCAGATGGTACTACAACAGAAAAAATCTTGTCAGTCATTTATATTTTGACAATATAAAAAAAACTGGTGTTAGTAAAGGCATACATTATCCATCTTTTACTTCACCTGCTTATCTCAGCCTTATATAGTTAAACAGACTGTTTGTTACATTAAAGTATAAAGAATTTCATTCATACACATGCAGTTTAGTTCTGTATGGATAAATATTTAGTAGTCAGTCATTACAATTTAGCCTAAGCAGGGGAAGCAACATGGCACACTGCAAACACATGCATACAAGTGTTAGTAACCACAGCAGTCCTATATGTATATACATATATATATATATATATATATATATATATATGTATATATATATATATATATTCATCATATAAGTCTAAAAACTGGAATAAAGAGTGCTACTTACCCTCGCCATGACTGGAATCAATTCATAGTCACTAGGACAACAAGTTGAACAGCAAAACACAAACATGACCAGAACATGGTCAACATGAGAAGGAACGGTTTATGTCATGCTTCGGTTTGGGATAAGAATTCATGGTCCCAGAGTCTCTGTCGACGACAGGACGTTTTTGTTTGGTTAAGAACCTCTTTCTGTTCCCGAAGCCTGTCGTCTGGCAGTTGATGCTGATGGTGCAGAAACAGCTGTAAAACACAAACAAAAACAATTAAATATAAACTATATAGAATACACAATTAATATTAAACAGGCTGAACTGTAAATTATTTTGAATCTTCAGGCAGTAGAAACAAACCAATATAAGACAACAAATGTTTACTCACAGCTCTGCACATGTTGCTTGGAAGGACAGATACCCAGCATCGCTCTCTCCAGCTCTTCATCTTCATCCATCACTGTGATGCAAACAGACAAGAATTAGAATGTACTAAAAATATGGCTTTACTGTACTTAGGATAGTATGAATAAAATCACCACTGAAATAATGGAAGACGAAGTTTACTCCCTTTGGTGTACTAAAATACACTGGATACCATGACAGCATATACATTTTTTTGACAAAACAAATGGAAAACAAGACCCACCCATGGCTTCAGCAGGGGCCTGTGAGGCATGTGTCACCAGAGAGGAGCCAGAGGGGGAGGGCAGCTTCTTCTGCAGGTACACTTGTAGTTTGTGCATCTTTGTTCCTGGAGCACAGCTTTTCCTCATAATAAAGGCTGCATAGCCATCATCCCTGCTGTCCCAAATCTCTCTCCAGGTGCTTTTGGCACGAGAGCCAAAACCAACCAGCTGGTCATCCTCTGATGCTGCTGCTGCTGCTGCTGCTGTCACAACTGGCTTTTGTTTCTCATAATTGAGAAGAGACTGGATTTCTTGAAAGCTGAGGGCATAGCTCACAAATGACAGCAGGCTGTCCTTGCTGTGCCCCCCTGCCATGAACACTCCTGCAGTCTCCTCCTTTTGCTGGTTCTTGATTAGGTAGATGGTATACCCAATGTCATTTTCAAGGAGCCAGCGGAAGGACTTCCCTTTATATTTCCCAAACTGCAGGATGTATTCTCCAGCCACCTCAGTTTTATCTGAAGCATCCCCTCCTCTTAAAATGATCACAGACAGTGCATTTTTCCTGACCAGCTCCTCCTTCACGGGTGCAGACTTGTCCTGTAGAGAGGGGTTGTCTTTAAGGAGTTTGGCTGCATCCGTTGGATCCTGACGGAGATATCCAAGTGGTCCCTTGCGGAATGTGACACTCATTCTCCCAGGGAAAAAAACAGTTTTCTGCATTTTACCTGTAATGAAGAAAAGCATATTGATCTATTAATATGTTATAGACAGGCATTGTTTTCATAACAAATGTTAATAGTGAGGGTCTCAAGGGAGAGCAGGAATTAGGAGGTTCACATCTCAGCTCTAGCCCCTTTACTGTCTACATATTCTCACTGTATTTATCAGGGTTTTGAAGAAAAAAAAAATGATATCAAATACCTTTACTTTAATATTACCTTTACTACTTTGTATAGTACCTTGATTAAGTGCCTGCCTTTGTGTATGTCTTAACGATGAGCTCTGGTTGTTGAGGCAGACTATTTACACTTCAAAGATAGACCCCCCCCCCATGGGTTAAATGCTTTGAACTACCCATGGGAAAGAACTTGAAGGTGAAGGGAGCTCAGCCCCCCCACCCCCAACCAGTGATTCTGACTCAAGTAACACTGAAGTGTGAAGTGTCTTATCCAGCAACGCCCTGCATTCAATTCACCTTTCCTATCCCAAACAGACATGCATTAGACTATATTTGATATATTCTGCTTTTGACAAGCTCAGACAAACGTGGCCTATTTAGTATTTTGAAAATTGTAATATGGTATAGAAGCATATAATAAGTGTTAAAATTAAGCATGAATAGTACGTTGTACACAACATGACAAAGTATGAAAAACCCTGAGACATTGGTTCTCAATTAATTAACAATATTCTGGTGTTCTCTCATTTTAACAGAGGTGGAAGAAGTACTCTGATCTTGTACTTCAGTGATAGTACTGATACCACAGTGTAGAAATACTCTGCTACAAGTAAAAGTCCTGCATTAAAAACCTTAAGTATAAGTACATGCTGTGACAACAGCAACGTTATACAACGGAGACTGAAAGTAGTCGACGTAGCGTTAAGTGCAAACACGACGACTTTATGATTCATATGAAGCTTGTTCATTTATCATTCTGTCAATGTGTGTATGTAAAGTAACGTTAGTGTGTCCAGAGTAACGTTATATCTAACCTTACTGCTGATGTAAGCTGCTGATATACCGTAGTTAACGCTACATTAGACATTAATGTTAACTAACAACGTGATGCTTTCAACCTAAGGAATGTGAAGTTTCGTTAGCTTGTAATTCATCCGAATATACCGCAGCAGCTCGACACAATAAACTGAGGAAACACGGCTAATGATAACTTTATAGCGCTCACACAAGCAAGAACGCGTCAGACAGCGCCAGGATACATTATAATAACATGTTGGTTCATTGTTAATAATGTTACGTTAGCTTGTAATTCATCCGAAAGTACCGCGGCGACACAATAAACGGGAGAAACACGGCTAACGTTAACTTTATAGCGCTCACACAAGCAAGAACACGTCAGACAGCGCCAGGATACATTATAGTAACATGTTGGTAATCTTTATTTATCTAAATATAACTCACCGTTTGGCGTAATGTCCACACAGCGTAGCTCAAGCTCAAGTCGATGTGAAGTGTAGATCATCCAGACCAACAGTGACAGAGTGGCGAAGGAAACAACAACTCCTCTCCTCGGAAAAAGGGCGCCAAACAAACAATAGCGGCCAAAGATATATTGCATCCGTAGTGGTTCAGCACTACCATAGAGAATGAATGGAAATGTGTTTAGGGCGCTTTAGCTAAAGAATCCCCGGGTGCCGCGCGGGAGGTCCCCGGTTCGAAACCGGGCGGAAACATCATCTTTTAATTTCTTTCATCATATTTATGTTTATGTACACATCAAATCTGCCAGTTTACCTACTGTTTCTGTTTGTTTATTAGATCAGGGATAATAATCAGAACACATTTATGCTGTCGTTTTTCTTTTTTTAAGTTTTCATGTGTACACACAGTAAGTCTGGACTCTGTTATATATATCTGAAGTGAGAGTTTCCTTAATGTTCCTGAACGCCTCATGTGCACGGAGTTTCCGTAGTGTAGTGGTTATCACGTTCGCCTAACACGCGAAAGGTCCCCGGTTCGAGACCGGGCGGAAACATTGTTTTCCTTTTGATAAGGTGTTCATACTGTATGGAACAATATATCATACTCTCTGATGCTTTCTTGGACAGCAAGATCAATCCTTAATGAGACATAAAACGGTTATTTCCGATGCGTCCCCAAACGCGGCTTTTTAGGGGGATAATGTCAACATGGCTGCATTTTACTTTAGATAAAGATAATGTTTATATATATATATATATATATATGTATATATATTATGTTTATATGTTATATGTCCTTGAGGAGATAGTACAACCCATGTTTATGAAAGAATGGTTTACGGTATGTTCCTGAAAGTGACGCTTGCGTGTATAGCTCTATATGAAGTCGTAATACAGCACGGAAGCATAGTTTCCTATAGGTACCTGAACGCCTCTTGACCACAGCGTTTCCGTAGTGTAGTGGTTATCACGTTCGCCTAACACGCGAAAGGTCCCCGGTTCGAGACCGGGCGGAAACACTTATTGCTTTTTTGCTACGATTAATCCTCATACTTTATATCATTTACACGGAGTTTACTGATTATCTACTGGACTGATTAATGAGTGTCCCTTATTGGTTACATGTATTACCGGTATTCCCGATGCGTCCCTGAACGCAACCTTTAAGGAGGCGTATTTAGGGAGGAGTTTCTCTGCTGCTTCTTCTACTTCTGGTTGTTTTGGCGGCGTGTTGCAGCTCTGCAGCTCTGCAGCAACACGTGAGAAGTTTAGGTCCGAAAAACTTCATGAACATATACTTCACGAACCTCTTCAACCACCTGGACGACCGGTTTGTGCACGGTCTTCGGTAAGTGCTCATATTTAGGCTCTTTGTCGGTTTGTTGTGCTAAAACAGAGCGTTAGTCCTCTGAGAAGAAGCTAACGTTCGCTTCCTCTCTAAGGAAAGCGAAGCGAACGTTAGCTTTCCTTGTTCGCTTTCCGTAGACGAAGAAGCTAACGTTCGCTTTTCTTGTTCGCTTTCTTTAGAGAGGAAGCTAATGTTCGCTTCCTCTCAAGGAAAGCGAACGTTAGCTTCTTCGATTTCCTTTGAGATGAGGCGAACGTTAGCTTCTTCTCTAAGGAAAGCAAACAAGGAAAGCGAACATTAGCTTCTTCGTCTAAAGAAAGCGAACAAGGAAAACTAACGTTAGCTTCTTCGCTTTCCTTGGAGAAGAAGCTAATGTTCGCTTTCCCTGGAGAGGAGGCGAACGTTCGCTTTCCTTAGAGATGAGGCGAACAGTTTTAGGATCATTATTTTATCATGTTTTTGGCGTCATTGGGCAAAAATTCCATAATAACCTTTCAGCATATTGTAATTCAAGTGTTCTGAGAGAAAACTAGACTTCTGCTCCTCCTCATGGCTCTTTTTTTTTTATTGAAGAAAATTAATTTACAAACATTAAGGCATTGTAATCTAAACTCAATACTTCTAATATACGAGGCACAATTGGATAGGAAAAATAACTTAAATTAAAAAAAAATAATAATATAATAACAAAAATAAAAGGGGGTAGAAAATAATTCAAGGAACAAAAAAAAAAGCATAAATAAATAATAAGACTGCACTCTTCCATAGTAGCTCTAGGGGTCATCATATATGTTCAGACTGGTGGCTGAATTACAGTTTTTCTCGATTGTTTACACACATTTTCTGAAAGCATGCCTCATATTCTCAGAACTCTACACACAAATCAAAAAACACACACACAATGGGCAAAACCCCTCAATTCTCCTGCAAAATGAAACTTTACATTCAAAACAATGTTATTTCTTCTCAAAATGGTATTTTGTTTTCAAATGACACACACAAACCATCATATGAATAGACATTTATAAGAACCAGTTGAACACTGATATGCTCAATGTAAAACACTATGATGAATGGAAAACACTTCTTCTCCATTCATCATAATGACTTAGGCCTTTTTTTTGTTCAGTGTTACACTTACTACAGACAGTACATACATAAGTGTGTTGTAAAATATTTTAGAATATTGTTTTTATACTCAGAA
>NC_051285.1:1848283-2033283 GCF_015220745.1 Sebastes umbrosus | reverse complement strand
CATTCATTATTATTGCTTATTGACTTTCATCATGATGATCAGATTGTGTCTAAATGAATGATCCCAGGCTAACGAGTCATTGAAGTTTGTTTTGCACAGAACTTTTACTGATGTAATGAACTTAAATTAATGAAATTAATCTGAAATTTCAAGAATAAAGTCATAATATTACAAGAATAAAGTCGTAATATTATAAAGTAGTAATTTTACGTGTTATTTTCTTTTTTTCTCATAAAGTTATGACTTTATTTTCGTTATATTACGACTTTTTTCTCGTACAGTTATGACTTTGTTTTCGTTATATTATTACTTTTTTTCTCGTAAAGTTATGACTTTATTTTCGTTATATTATTACTTTTTTTCTTGTAATATTACGACTTTATTCTCGTAAAATCACGACTTTTTTTCTCGTAAAGTTATAACTTTATTCTCGTAATATTACGACTTTTTTCTCGCAAAGTTATGACTTTATTCTCGTAATATTATGACTTTTTTTCTTGTAAAGTTATGACTTTATTTTCGTTATATTATTACTTTTTTTCTCGTAAAGTTATTACTTTATTCTCGCAATATTACGACTTTTTTCTCGTACAGTTATGACTTTATTTTTGTTATATTATTACTTTTTTTCTCGTAAAGTTATTACTTTGTTCTCGTATTATTATGACTTTTTTTTAGAGAAGTTCATTTTGAAAAGACTCGTATGCATGAAACAAGCTGAAATTGACACGTGTTGCTGGACATTTATTGGAGGAACGCATGAAAAACAAGGAATAACTTTTCCTAAGGTATCATACAAACCTTTTTATGAGGATAAGTTGCATATTGTGATGCAGATTTTTAATCACATTACTAAGCTCCAGCTGTTCCATGTCGTAAAAACATTTTGACGACATCCACAAGTGATTGTGACAACTTCCAGATCTTTGTGACCGGAGGGACGATTAAATCGGAGCTCCTGTAGCGACTGACGGTCACCTCTGGCTTCTCAGACTCATTTAGTCTCGCTGTGTTTCCCTGCAGGCGGAGTACGAGGTCACTCCAGATGAGAAGAGGAAGGAGGCCGGTCAGGATCTCATCGATAGATACTTCAACCCAAAGGTATAGCTGCTGCTTTCTGTCACTTTCTCTGTTTTCCCTGCAGGTAGACATTCACTACCGACTGTGTGTGCTTCAGAGAATGATGGTTTGATTTGGTAAACAGTCAGCACTAACGCTGCGTTCCATTTGATACCGGGAAGACGGAGTTCCCAGTCGGAAATTTCAAACAAACTCAGGACTTTTACTCAGAGGGCCGGCGTTCATGTCCCGAGTAAAACTGAAAGTTGAGTGATTTTTATGGACAAACGTTATGTCACATGACGTTACGTCACATGACGTTACGTCCATCAAGCATACTTATTTTAGGCCAAACCATGATGTTTGATCCAACTCAGGGGTCAGCAACCTGCGGCTCTGGAGCAACATGCGTCTCTTCAGCTCCTCTCCAGTGGCTCCCTGTGGATTTATAAAAATGGAAATGAATAACTGTTTTTTTTGTTTACATTTTTATTTTTATTTATCATTGTTGTAGGTCTATGGTACGACGGTACGACGGAGTTTTAGGGCCAAATTGAGGAAAAAAAAAAAATCTGAGATTTCGAGAATAAAGTAGTAATTTTACGTGTTATTTTCTTTTTTCTCGTAAACTTCTGACTTTATTCTCGTAATATTACGACTTTTTTCTCGTAAACTTCTGACTTTATTCTCGTAATATTACGATATTTTTTCCTCGTAAAGTTATGACTTTATTCTCGTAATATTACAATATTTTTTTTCGTAAACTTCTGACTTTATTGTCGTATTATTGAGACATTTTTTTCTCGTAAAGTTATGACTTTATTCTGGAATTTGTTCCCCTCAATGTGGTCCTAATACTCCGTAGTACATTGTCTATATACTTAGACTATAAACTGTGTTACCTTCATCACAAAGATCAAATGTTTTGTGGCTCCAGACAGATTTTTTTTGTTTTGCCTAAAATGGCTCTTTAAATAGTAAAGGTTGCTGTCCCCTGATCTAACCCTTACCAAGTGAGTAACCGCCACCATTTCACAACGTTAACCATTTCACCCTTTCACTATTTCAACATTAACTATGCACATTGCGCAAACCTTCTGCGTCAAGACACTACGCAAACCAAAGTACCCAAGTGGCAAAATATGACGATGAGATGCATTGTTTCTATATAAGCATCTGAAGGGTGACTGTGCACAGTAATTTAGATTATTATTAAGTTCATGTTTCTGCAGTCCCGGGCAGGTTGAACTTTCCTTGTTTTTCCTGATAATTCTGTCTCTCTGTGTGCTTCAGTTTTTCTCCTGCATTCTGTGTGCATACGAGTCTGAACATGCAGAAGTCACGCAGAGTGACGAGGATAATAATCTATCTGAGGCATTTTTTAAACCCAGTTCATCCGGCTTTCCTCTGTGAGTTTGCTGCCACGGTTGAGTCACTGTGTTTACCTGGACTTAGTGTGTTGTTTCTTTGTTGCGGTGCAGTCGGAGGACCATGTGCCTGAGGTGGAGGAGGCCATGATGGCTCAGTGTACCGAGAGGCTGCAGCAGGAGGCCTGCAAAGAGCTCTTCAAGGACTGTACCAAGTAAGGCCGCGGGGGGGTTTCCATCTGGGCTTGTTTATTTTGCTCCATTATTTTCTTTAGCACCTTTTCAGACATCAGTCAGAGCCGTCATGTTCTCGGTCTTATTTCTGGACATTTGGGTGTTTTAATGACATGAATTTAAATTCCATGATATCACATGTTGGGTGATTTATAATACTTTTAGACTAAAATAACATAAACTAACGGCGGTAATAAAACAAAAATGAATTAACATAAAACGGGTCTAATATTCTCCACCATAATTACACATCTGGAAGTGTAGAGAAACCACAGACCATAATATATTTATGGATGGGTCAGAAAACACGAGACACCAGAATTTAACGTTGATTTATCTGTCATAACTTCCGTACTTAAAGGGACTGTTTGTAAGAATCAGAAATGGCTTGTTAACAGCGATACCTGTGGCCGTTAAGTCAACGACAGTCAGCGTCCTGTTGCTGGCGCTTGTGCTCGCTCTACATAGACATGAACGAGCATCGCTCAAAACAGTGAGGAGACACACGTCAGCTAAAAGCACAATATCACTCTATATTTCAGCTGCTTGGCAGTAATGTTAGCTGACCAGACCAAGGTCTCTCCATGAATCAATGCTGATCCTAGTGTTGGCTTTTCCTGCCTCAGCCTCCCGACCGCGGCCGGAGGGAACAGGGGAGACGCCGGAGTTTTGGTCGGAGACGATAACGTTTCTCTCTGCGGAGCCCCGTCACTTCACAAGACACGGGAAACCTCTGTTGGTCTGGAGGAGCTGCAGCAGTTATTTCTGCACAAACGTCCACTGAACATTCACTAGATATTCTCAGAGCTAAACTAACTCTTCTGCAGTGTGGAGTGAGCAGCATGCACGTGAGAGGTGGAGCGAAAGAGCGAGAACGAGCGCGGTGTGTGAGTGAAGGCAGGCAGAGGAGCAGAGACTCCGGTCCTGGAGACCAAAGCTACGGTCTCCCCCGCGTCCTCTGACCACGGCCAACACTGTTTAACAGACGGGCTTCACTAGATTCAACTTTGCGGTTTCGGTGCTTCCGTGTAGTTTGTGTTGGAACAGCGTAGCCACACGCGAGCGCGCATGGGACACCGTCCCGGATTGATTTATACATGTAAGAAGTTACAAACAGTCCCTTTAAGTTACGCCACTTCTGGAGTTATTTTAACCCAAACCACCATCTTTTCCTAAACCTAACCAAGTTGTTTTCTGTGAAGAGGGAAGTTTATTTTGAAAAGACTGGAGCGGAAATTGATGCTGAACATTCGTAGGAAAATGCACAAAAAACAAAGAATAACTTTTCGTGAGACTTCATACAAACCACTGTATGAGAATAACTCAGATACATGCTGTCCTGTCTTATTAGTGAAGGTTGTTGACGTCTGTATGCAGACACGACTCAGAGTCTCTAAAAAAACAAAACAAATACAGAGAAGTTGATGACAGAGCAACTTGAGGCCTGTAACATCACGTCTTGCTTTTGTAACTCTTGATTTGTTCTCCAGTCGTTCCCAAAATGAGGAAGTTCAGTTCATAACGGTTGAGAGCACCGAGCACGTCGGCTGTTAATCATGGTTGGAAAATAAAGACAAAGATCCACTCAAAAAAAGAAGAGATTTAAGTGACTCATGGTGCAGTCAGGACAGAATAAGATATTAGAATATCTGAAGTAAAAGAGATAAATAAACATTACAATGAAAGACTTGTGTTTTTGGATGAGGAAGAGTTCATTGTTCACTCCATGAACAACTCACACATTGAGTAACATCCTCTAACGGCTGTGTTGGTGCTCGTTGCGTAGGCGCGAGGCAGCACACTTTGTTTTTTTCAAGCCACATCAAGAACAAGACATGAGTAATTTACTACGCTGCTGTGCACAGTTTTAACACTGCTGGGTTTTCTTTATATGTCTGGTAAGAAGGTGAAGGAGAACAGTCTGGTGATAGTCTACATTTCTGTCTCCTATGAAGTCCCTCACAACTCTCACACTACCCTTTCGACTACTACCTTTTTACCCTTTTGACTAGTCAAACATGATTCAAAGCAGGGATATGACTAAATCTGAGTTCTTGGGGTCAAAATAAGTTTGATTTAATAATAAAAGCAATTATCTGAAGGGCCCCCCTGCTCCCGGTGTGACTGTCGACCGGGGCGGACTGTCCTCAGTACGCCCCAACCGCG
Source organism: Sebastes umbrosus (assembly GCF_015220745.1). Lineage (NCBI taxonomy): Eukaryota > Metazoa > Chordata > Actinopteri > Perciformes > Sebastidae > Sebastes > Sebastes umbrosus. The sequence continues at coordinate 2,028,457 of NC_051285.1, read as the reverse complement.
TCGTGCCGTGGCCCACGTAAAAGGGCCAGGGGTCTGCGGCGATGTCTGCAACCCACCTGACCCGTCTTGAAACACGGACCAAGGAGTCTAACGCACGCGCGAGTCAGAGGGTGCAAGCAAAACCCCCGTGGTGCAATGAAAGTGAGGGCCGGAGCGCGCCGGCTGAGGTGGGATCCCTGCCCAGCTCCATCGGGCGCACCACCGATGGAGCGTGAGGACCCGAAAGATGGTGATGAGAGGTTAGCATCACGCTGCCGTAAAGTGGTATCGGTGCTGTTGTATCGGAGCCGTTTTGCAGTACGAGTACATGAGCACAGTATCGGACCTGATACTGGTATCGGTATCGGTGCATCCCTACTTCAGTTAGTTGTGATCTGCAATCCCTTCCACTAGATACCTCTAAATCCTACACACTAGTCCTTTAATTCTTTTATTTTAATCAGTTTCATATTGACTCAGCGCTTTATTTGTCAGTGTTTCAGTCAGACAGTGACCTTGAAATATGTTCAGATCTGGTATTAACATGCATCCTCAGTGATCCGATCACAAGTGGCCACTGAAGACGCATGTGAAGACGCTTTCTAATGCCAGGTGTGAACAGACGTACTTAAAGCTGTCCACTTGCAGGAGTCAGAGAGGGATGGGTTGTGTTTTTTTTTTGGTGCTGATGTACATCCAAGTGTCATCGGCATAGCAGTGGACATCCAGGTTGAAATGATTAATCTGACTGAACTAATGATTATCAAAATTGTTGATTTTCTGTGAAGCGACTTATCAGTTAATCAACTTATTGTTTCAGCTCTAAAAAGCAACTAACTAAAGGGTTCAGCTGAAGTTTAAAGAGACTGACATTAAGCTGCTGCAGCTTTTTTTGGACTGAAAATGACCTGCCGATGCTCTTTGTGTTTTTTCCCAGATTGATCCACGACTACCTGAGCGTGGCGCCCTTCGCAGACTACCTCGACAGCATGTACTACAACAGATTCCTCCAGTGGAAATGGTTGGAGAGGTAAAGTTTCTCTTTCTGCGTCTGTTTGTCTTCCTCCCCATTATGTACATGAGCATACTTTCATTACACACACACACACACACACACACACACACACACACACACACACACCACTTAAAAGCTCACTTAGAGGCTACATTAGCCTGAAGCTCCGCCACACCACCAGTAGCAACATGCTCAGCGAGTTGTCTCATTCCTTCCTCTCCCCAGCGTCCTCATGTACTCGGGGTTACGGGGGTGAGAACAACGCAACCTGTGAACTTCAGAGTGATATCACCGTTCACAGGTTTCAAGACAGGAGCTTGAAAATTGCTCAACTGCAAAAGTTTCACAGTTCAGTTTCAGCAAGTGAGGTGACTCTCAGAGCAGCTTGTTGTGTTTCTACTGTTCTAGATGACACCTTTGAGGGTTTGGTTTATTGTAATTATGGGAGTTATGTGGGAGGTGCAGCAGATAATTCTGGTATCTAATCATCATTATCTCATAATTACAGTAAAGAGAGTAAAGAGAGATTTCATGCCTCACTGAGATTTAAAAAATAGAGAGCAAATGTGTCACAAAATCTTAATTATTTGCACCTTAATTTTAACTATAGCAGTTTTAGGAAGGGGACATTTTTGTCCACAAAAAAAATCCATCAGCAATGTTGTTGCTAATCATTGACGTATCCCAGACTGTGAAAAAATAATTAACAATAATTACATTTTTATGTTTCTTTTCTTCATAACAACAGTGGCATTATGTAAAAAAACTGGCATTCTGAAAATAAATTAATATTTGGTAGTTTTGAACAGGACTGAAGTTGCTTAAAAGATTTAATTGTGTGAAATGGAAAATAATAATAATAATAATAATTTAATGGCAGTTTCTTCAAGACCATCGGCCATTTAATACCACTTTTTTTCAGACCGAGTACGAGTACTTACATTTGGGTACTCGCCGATACCGAGTACCGATACGAGTACTTCTCTGTGCCAAAAGATCCTCGTTAACAGCCACCTGGAGGGTGTGAGCGACACAGCGTGAGTCAAAGGGTGCAAGCAAAACCCTGTGGCTCAAATTAAAGTGAGGGCCGGAGCACGCCGCCTGAGGTGGGATCCCACGTCCGCGGGGTCGGGTACACCACCGACCCGTCTCGCCCGCACCGTCGGGGAGGTGGAGCGTGAGCGATAGGATTTGTAGTTTGTAGTCTGGTTGTGTGATAATGTGCTGAAGAAACACGTTAGAATAATAACCAACAGTGCAGCTGTGTTTCTATTTGCCGACTGAGCACATCAGTACGGTCAAAGTTGGTCAAACTCTGACCTGGAGATCACACTGAAACACACAAGTTGGTCCAGTACTGGCACAGAGGACAAACTGTTTGGGATCTCAGTTCCACCGTACTCACACTTTTGTCTGACGTAATTCACTACAGAATCACATAAGTGTTAAATAAATCTGTCAACACAATAATGGTTGTTAGGACTTTTATCAGGTTTGTTTGCAGACAGAGAGAGTTAGTCTGGGTCCCATCAGAGACCTCTGATGGTTCCCAGACTCCACGTTGAAAAGCTCAGTGATGCTGTAAACATGCCGTCTATCCCGCAGTGTTTAGCTTTTGATGGTTAAACCGCCGTTCTTCAAGGAATTAGCTGAAACAACCCACATGGGAGGCCGATCCATCCACAGGGATCCTCGTTTTAGTGACGTAAACACAAAAGATCAGGCCTGAACCCACAAGGTGACGAGAGGAAGATATAGAGAAAGAAAACATTCAAGGAAACCTAAAGACAAGAGAAGAAAGTGGAGATAGATGTGTGATCACCAGGAACCAGTGTTATTGTTTCTTCGAGCCACAAAAGCCGCTTATCAGATAAAAAAATTCTATGTCTGGCATGTCAGCTTTCCAGGAACTGCGTAAGGTTGATGACCTTGAATTTTTCACTTCATCCAGCGGAGCTTAGAGAAGTTTTCACAAACCACTGGGTCATTAAATTGAATTCCCTCCATTTCTAATCCTTCAACTGCAGTGAAAACACAAAAAAACACCTCCATAATTGGAGTTAAAATGTGTTCTTGCAGCAGTGACGTTCGGCTGAGAGATGTAGCAACTAAAACACGTCAGCAAACGGAGGAAGTGCCTGCAGAGTAGAGCCGGGAGCTGCTTATCTTATCGCAATTAAAACAAATAAACCAACAAATAAGTCAAATAGGCCATAGCGCTGACAGCTGATTCTCCAGCAGTCCCTTAAGATGTCTCCAGTTGCTAAAGCTTCTGTTGTCTCCTAGCAACAGCAGGATCCACACCTAACGAGCACCTGGAAGATGTCGTAGCCTAAAAACAACGATGTATCCCAGTTTATTTTCGGTTTTAGTGTATGTGAATGACTTCAGCTGACAGGAAGTAAACATGGACCCGAACCTGTTGCCTAGCAACGCAATTCTGTTGCAATTCCGTTGAAATGCACTAAAACGGAGCGTTTTAGACAGAGGGTGAATACAGGCATATTTAGGCAGACAGTATGTGGAGAATAAAGGATTTTTTAACATTAAAGCATGTAAACATGTTCTAGTAGAAACTAAAAATACAAGTATGAACATGAAAATGAGCACGATATGGAACCTTTAAAACCGGAACAAACATGGCGGCTTCTTTGGGAACTTTTTTCTCTCATATCACAAAAACAGTTCACCGAAATGTGTTTCTGAAAACATTTTAGGTGCTAAATAAGCCACGAAGTTGCTGAATCTGTCTTCATTTTAGATCGAAAACAGTTAGTTTAAAAGTTTTTCTGTTGTTTCCAGAGGTGGCGAGTTGGGCTGAATGCCTCTAACTTTATGCAAATATGGAGCGGCCAACGTGGCGCTACTCTACCACAATGCATTGCACGGCTGATTGCATAGACAATGAATGGGAAGCGCGGAAAGGAAGGATCCTGTGGACATGCACCATGAGTCCGATGTGTTTTATTATTCTATTTTTTGCAAGATCCACAATACGAGGGAATAGCTCTAGTCCCAAACGGGGCTTATGAATGAATGACATTAGCAAGAAGCTTCCTAGAGCACAAACACTACTGTCTAATATTTTTGTAAATCCTTTGTTTTGCGACCATCGACTACAAGCTGTTCTGCCATCACCTGTGCTCTCCTAGTGCACTTTTAGTTTTTAAACATGTGACAATTTCACAGGAAAAATACCAACTTGGTGTGCAAAGGTTTAGTCTTTTGTCAATTGACCTTATTAGTTTTGTTTATAATATTTGAGTCTTAAAACCATAACTATTTGAGTATAGTTTTCAACTGTTTTAGTCTTCAGATTATATTGAACATTTCAGTCAATCTAGTCGTACTGATACGGCACACACACACAGCACAAAAACAAAAGAGTCTATAAGATTTTGTTTCCTCCTCTTTTTGTCAATGAACATAAAGAGATTTTAAATTAAGGCCATTATCATCCCGGCTTTGGTCAGAGCATAACATGATGAAACGTGACACCTAAATGGAGAACTGTGTCCTGTCTTGACCCTGCTCTCAGGCCAACAACTGCTGGTTTGCAGAGAAGCAGCAGACCTGCAAATTGTTCATGGCAAACACCTGACAAACTAGTGTCCTTTCATCATATATGAAGACATGAATAAACCCCTATATATTGAATTGCTGTAAGCAGAGAATGAATGCTTCTTTTCTCTATTCACTCTCCTGGAAGCTCAGTAGTATCATCTCCACACTAGAGCATCGAGCGGCCAACTGAAGGGACTTTATATACCCTCAGAGTAACGGGGCTGATTGAACAGGGCTGGGTAATGATGGCTGATGAGAGGCAGCTGCACATGCAGGAGTGCAACCCGGAGTTAGAGACCTCTGGAGGCCAAAACAGGGACAACACAGCAGGATCTGAAAGAGGAGGAAGTGTTGGAGGACTCATTCACAGCTGTGAAGACATTTTTTACTATGTTAGCTTCCTGTCCAACGTCTTTGTTTTGCTGATTTAATCTCAATCGGTTTCACAGACAAATAAAGTTTCAGAAAAATCATACCGTCAGTGTAATACAGATAAAATCTAATCCAACACAAATAAAATATCATCATACTGTCTGTGATTCCAGACCACTTTGTTTAGATCAAACCTCAATATGTTTGTGTTACCGACCAAAATACAAAAATTCTGCAAACACTACTGGTCAGCTAAGTAGTCTTGTTTACTCATTCTTTAATCTGATTCATAATTCTGTAATAGGAGAAGTGGTTAAACTCCATGGAAATTAACTGGAAAATCCTCAGCCCACAACCAGCCACAACTGTCCAGTTTGTGCACGCTGCAGTGACGGAAGCCAAATGCATCCTGTAGCCACACTAATCTTTCTCAGGAGGCAGAGCGGTTATCTAGTAATCAGAAACGTCCTGGTTTGATCATCAAATACGGACGCTTGGGCAGTGGGGCTGATGCCGACGCACAAGGCACCCCTTTAGCGTCTGTTTGAGACACACCGGGCTCATTATTAGACGCTAAGGGGACCAACGTTCGTGTCCCGTATGAAACCAAAAGTTGAGATTGATTTTTACTGATGACAGATGTCACATGACGTTACGTCCATAGCTTAAGTTACGTAACAAACATACTTATTTTAAGCCAAACCATGATGTTTTCTCTAACCCTAACCAAGTAGTTTTTTTGCCTAAACCTAACTGCCACCGCTTCACAACATTAATCACGCGTTAAAGTCCCAGTGAAACGGAAGTTAGAGCGTCTTTATCTTCTCTACTGTGAGTATCCCCAGTGAGATGGAAAATGTGAGCGGTGTACAGTTACAAGAGGGATTTAAATCAACTCCTTAGTATTTGATTGGACTGCTAAAAAATTGGGCGGGCTTTGAATGTAGTGTGATACGGAGCATCCACACACATCTCCCTTGTCGCTAAAAGTTGCAGATTGATTGATGGATGGAGGTCATGATATTTATGGTTGGTACTAGCTTTCGTAAGCACATGTCATTTTATTTACAGGAAGAAAAGTTGATATAAACATACAAAGAATTCGATTTTTGTAAACTTTTTTTTGCATATGTTGTTAAATAGGTGCAAAATTTGATCGGGGAGGTGATCTAAAAGGGTTAGAAAGGCATCTTCAGCACCACAGTGTCATATCGTTAACTATGCGCAATCCTTCTGCGTCAAAAATATTACACAAAAAGGTGGCATCCGCCCCAACGGCAAAATATGATGAGTAAGGATGAGATCACATTGGCCATCAGTGTATGAATGTGTGTGTGTGTGAATGGGTGAATGTTGTCATGTGTTGTAAAGCGCTTTGAGTGGTCAGTAGACTAGAGAAGCGCCGTATAAATGCAGTCCATTTACCATTTGATGTGGCTCTAGGGAGGAAAGTACAACTGAGGCTATTTGAATGTGATATTTTAACTTATCCGCTTATGAACCCAAAGTTAAAATGTTCTTTTGTCCTCCATCAAACAGTTTTGTTTTGTAACGAGCATCAAAGCCTTAAAAGCTGCTAGCGTAGCTCCAGTCTTGACTTTTAGTCTCAATACATGACTTTATTGTCTGTAGATAACGAGACCACAGAGGAAGTCAGTGGGTCAATATGGGCCTTAATGCAAGAATGCACAATACTGATACCAATTACTGAAAAACAAGCTCCATCACGGGGTTTATGAAGCAGTAAATGACTCATCCTGCTTTAATTAGTCCATTTAATTTACCTGCTCGAGTGACCACAACTGTCCAAAGGGAGATGAGACGGGAGTGCTGATACCAGGAGGGACTCAAGGACAGTTTTTAAGATCACTGCACTGTTGAAACACAGTCAGCTTTCATAGCAGCAGTCGTACAAAGTTGTCGGTTATTTATATTATTTGTATTCCACCGGCATTTAAAAGTGACCTTAAAACAGAGCAACATCTTTTTCACCTTCTGTCCCACACACTTACTGACCCGATATCCAAGTTTAAACAGAAATAGTTAAAGTAAGGGTTAAATCAGCAGCAACTGGACTTGGTTTAGATTCTTGAAGACGTTTCACTTCTCATCCAAGAAGCTTCTTCATGAACTGAAGGAGCTTCTTGGATGAGAAGTGAAATGTCTTCCAGTTGCTGCTGATTTAACACTTATTCGGATACCATGACCTGGATGACTGAGAACCTTCACAAACAGTGATAGTTCACGTTTGTAACCTCATCAGCAGGCCTGTTTTCCACATCTGCAGGTGCATTTTCAAAATTAAAGCATCTTTTTCACCAAAACTTCACGTAAAACCAAAGTAATTAATGATGCTCCAAGAAGTATCCATGAACTCCTGTACATCTTACGTTTTATGTACGATCATCATCTCAGAGGCATTCTGTTTTTCTATCTAACTATCCTGAATATATATTTTTTTAATCAATCCCACCAAGACTTGATGTTAATTTTACCTTCACATGTGTTGCAGTCTGTGTTATAAATGAGTTTCTCTTTGTGTCCAACAGGCAACAGGTGACGAAAAATACGTTCCGACAGTACAGAGTTTTAGGGAAAGGAGGCTTCGGAGAGGTGAGTACATTCGGTTCATTTTTAAAACTTTATTATTATTAAATTTAAATGTCCCTTATTGTGCTAATTTTCAGGTTGTACTTTATGTTTCTACTAGAACATGTTTATACACTTAAATGTAATAAAAAAGAAATTTTATTTTCCTCATCCTGTCTGCCTGAATATACCTGTATTTACTCTCTTGTCTGAAACGCTCCGTTTTAGTGCATTTCGACAGAATTGCAACGAAATTGCGTTGCTAGGCAACAGTTTGGGTTCATGTTTACTTCCTGTCAGCTGATGTTATTCACATACACTGCAACAGGAAATAAAACTAGGACACATTTAGTATGTTTAAAACTGAGTAATGATCTAGATATTGTAGATTTGTGACATCACAAATGGACAGAAATCCTGACAGCTTGTTTCAAAGGCAGCGTTTTCTGAATACAGGCTGTGTGTATTTCTCCGTATATTGAGTGTTTTGATACTTTAACTGAATTTATATAGCACTTTATAAACCTCCTTTTTGATATAAAAGACATGACAATCTCACTTCTTACAATATGGGACCTTTAAAGTGATTCATTTCATCTGAGATTATTAGAATAAAGTTCATATCCGAACTGTTATCAGAGGATTCATGTCGTTAATCTTTGATATAATACCTTCTTTCACTCTCTCAAAACACAAGTTTCTCTAGTTCAGACGGCATTTTGCAGCACATGTTCTTCTATTCTTTGTGCTTCTGAAGATAATGTCTCATTTATTAAACGTTGGGCAGGATTCAAAGTAAGCGTAAAAGCAGAACAAGCAAGCGTTTCGTCCTCAGCTAATGATGCCGGTTCCCTCCGGACCAGTCAGGAACAATTTGTATCATCCCTCAGTTTGGTTGTGAATTAGACTCATTATGGCCTGTTAGAGATACAATGGTGACCTTTAAGGAGGAGGACAGTCTGATGTTGTTTAGCCGGGTTTATAGTACCCAACAATGGACAGAGAAATCAGCAACACATAGAAAAAGTAAAGAGACGTTTTATGTTTTCATTAAACCATGAGACCGCTATTAACGTCTGTGGTTCACCAGAGCCACGAGGAAGGTTGTGTTGCTGAAAATAAATGTGCAAATATAGATTTTTACATAACTTATTACATAAAGCAATTATTAGAAACAAAAAATAAGCAATTAGGCTTTTATTGATTAACACAATATCTGGTAATTGTAACACAGACAAATAGAGGACATCAAACTTGAATTTGACCATCAATGAACTGTAAAATCTCTACAGACGGGATGTTAATAATTAACCGTTTAACCAACATTAAGCATTTTAACCGAAAGAAATATTGATAATTAATTAGAAAGCTGAGCGGCTCAGAGGAGCGGCTTGTCACTTTAAGGAGTACACACACACGGTCTGTTTGAAACTCGCTAAAGTTACGCAGACTACGTCTATTGGTGGTTTGTAAAAATGGTTTTGGTTACAAAAACACAATTTCAGATTGACATCACATCTACAAATCAATCGCTCCGTTCACGTTCGTTATGTACAGCTACGATTTACACCAGAATGCCGCCGTAATAGAGTACGTTTTCATTGCATGGAGCCTTGTTTTCGATGTCTTGTGTTACCTTATGATTAGATCATTTACAATCACGGTCTTGTTTGGGGCCCCGGCGCTCTCAGAAACGTGAAGTCACAAGACGGCGATGAAGTCGTCTTTGTTTTATTAAAAGAGCGTATTGTATCTCTTGTTTTTGCAGCTTTTTATACATAAAACATTTAAAACATATAAACCCCTCCTCTTCCTTTTACCCTGCAGGTGTGTGCGTGTCAGGTGCGAGCCACGGGGAAAATGTACGCCTGTAAGAAACTGGAGAAGAAGAGGATAAAGAAGAGGAAAGGGGAGTCCATGGCGCTCAATGAGAAACAGATCCTGGAGAAAGTCAACAGTAGATTTGTAGTAAGCATCTCATCTCATCTCAACAGTCGAATTCCCAGTCATGGTTATAATATGAAGATACAGAGTAAACACTGAATGAACAGATGAACATTTTTGGTTAAACAGAAAAGAGATAAATACATAAGTTGTATATTGAATGTGTCAGGAGAAAGAATTCCTGCGTGTATATACGTTACAACATTCAACAGTAACCATCGGGGGACATTTCTTTCTTCCAAAATGAGACATTTATAGAGTGAAACTCTTCACATATTTCCTCCCGAGTTTGCTCTCTGCGCAACATTAACAACTGCAGTAATTAAAAGACAACATGGAGGTTTGATTCTCTGCCAGACGACGTTCGTTCAGCTTGTTTGATTTGGACTCCAGTCAGTCGGCTGCTCCCGGAGCTCCCGGGGGCTGAGTGAAGAGCCCCTCTGGGTTCAACATAGCTTCAATGCAAAAATACACAAACAGCTTAATTACAGAACTTTTTTTAGAAAGCTTGGCAGCAGGTTGTGTTTTTAGTTGTGTGGACGTGCAGGCAACGACGTTGTCAGCTTCCTTAATATCTCATATTAAAGGAAAAATTCACCCCAAATCCTATTTGAGATGCAAATGTTGCACTAATTTTAACATGACGATGATGTAATGCTCCGATCAAGCGTATCTTATGAGCGTTGTTTCCAGCAGAAAACAAACTTTAAAAAGCCACTATACACTACCTACTCCATAGCAAACAACAGACAGACACAGTTAGAGACTAGCTGGCAAACATAGTGGAGCATTTAGCAGCTAAAGAGACAGATTTTTCACATTTTTGGTGGTGGAGACCAAAAGCGGAGCTAAAAGAGAGAGAATGTTGGACTTACATTCATCAGGTGGATACAAACACGACTCCCAATGAATGATCATGTTGCTCTGTATCTGCTGGATGTGTAAATAAGGAACTATTTACTAACATGTTCACCACATCAACTTTTGATAATCAAAACAATTGATTAATTGTCTAACATGACCCTCCTCTGTCTCCAGGTGAGTTTAGCGTACGCCTACGAGACGAAGGACGCTCTGTGCCTTGTGTTGACGCTCATGAACGGAGGAGACCTGAAGTTTCACATCTACCACATGGGCGATGCGGGTTTCGACGAGAAGAGAGCCATCTTCTACTCTGCGGAGATCTGCTGCGGCCTGGAGGACCTGCACCGCGAACGCATCGTCTACAGGTCAGCGTCCTCGAACCTCAGAGACGTTTGTCTCACTGTCTGTCCTCTCTCCTTTTGTCTCACTGGCTCTCCTCTTTTGTTCTCTCGCTCTCTGTCACACAGAGACCTGAAACCAGAGAACATCCTGCTGGACGACCACGGTGAGTAGCAGCTGCTGAAAACTCATATTCAAATCTTAATTATTTCTCTATAGCATGAAATCAGAGACCAAAATGTGACCAATGAGTACTTCTGTTACCTCTCTGTGGGTTGTTGGCTCATTTAAGTAAGGGACAGGTGCACCCTGATTTTCTAAAAACAACAGGAAGTCAGTTTTTGTTTGGCCCGCTTATTGACACAGCGGCCGCAGTGGTGGCTCCTTCTTCGTCATAACTCGGTCAAATCTGAACGCACTGACATGATACACATTTTTTTAGCTTCAGGGTGAGTTACACTTTCCAAGAATATTATTCTTCTGACGTCCATTGTGAGTAAACGTCAATAAATCAGCTTCAAAATCATAGAAAAAAATAACAGAACTAGCCTGAGAATCATCATGTTTTTAGGTTTTCTTCATTATCAAAATAATTCGTAAATACTTGTCTATACATCCATGTGTACACTGGAAACGGGAACTGATAATATTTAATCCGGCATTCTTTTAATGGTGCAATTGGCCAAAATTTTAAGAAATATTGGCAAGAAAACTGTAAATGTTAAAGCAGGAGACAAATGAATTAGTGAAATAGTAGTCTTTTACTACAAATCTCAACTCAAAGTCCACTTCCTCTTTTGTTCCGGAGCTTTCGACTGTATAACATGGTCTTCATCAGCAGATGAAGTTCGCTCAGTTGTCGTGGAACTATAGATGTTCAAAATGTTCAGTTATTTAGGCATTTTAGGATCCGTGTTATACAACTGAAAGCTCTGAAACAAGAGGAATCTGAGTTGAGTTTGTTTCGTTAACTACTGTTTCCAAGGTCAATAATAAACTGTCAAACTTTTTAAATTCCAACGTTAAATTGACATACACTTCATCAATTAATTCTAAAAAAAATATAACAATCATTTAGTTTGTTATAGCTTAAACTTCTCTTTCAAATGTATTCTGATGATATTATGAATTTCATACAGTAGGTATGTGAAAAGCATTAATAATACTCCAAAACACTGTTTTTTCAATACTATAATGCAGAATGCCAGACTGTATTACTGATGATTTTCCGCTGTGCATCACCAGAGGGCACTCTGACACCAGCAGAATGAAACCAAAAGCTTTCAGAGAAAACTTCCCTCTGCTGAAGAGTTAAACCACACACGACAGTTACACCTCATTTTAAAAAAACGATTCAAATCCCACAAACATGCATGACTGCAATGACTATTTTGAGCTGGTGTGATAAGCATAAGCATTTTGTTCTCAGTTAAAGGTTAAAAAGTATATTGCATTATGTATTGTATGCTCAGGCTGAAATATTTCTTTTAACCGTTTTAACCGATAGCGTTAATCGGTTAAAATGTCGGTTAACGGTTAAACGGTTAATTATTAACATCCCTAGTTCCAACTTTGTTATGCAAAAACATTTTAAGCATCTCCAAGGAATCTTTTTGTGACATCTTTTCGATGATTTCTGTTTTTCTTCTACTGTGACTTCTGTTTGTTTTTTTAAACAATTGTATATTGTTTAAGAACATCAGTGTTTACATTGCACATACCACAAGTTATACGTTTCAGTAAGCACCCAAAAATAGGTTCAAAATGCACAATAGGAAATGAACCTGCACAATATTTTATGGCGATGGCTGGAGAAGTTTTGCGTTTCAAAACTTTTGGCACAAACGTCCACTTGGACTCGAGGGAGAACTGATTAGATTCTGGTGATCAAATGTCACTGTGACCTCACAATAACTCAAGAATTCATATGCTAATTATGACAATTTCACACAAATGTCTAACAGGATAAAATGATGAAGTGATGTTCAACTTTTACAGAACATTTACAGTCCTTTTTTTCCTTTTTCTTGAGTTTTTTTACCAAAGAGAATCAGACATTATCGGCTGAAAATAAAACTGGTTTGTTAATTGTTAGAATAAGATTGTGATAAAAAAAAAAAATAACTTGATGATACCCGACTCGACTGGTTAGTAACTGATGCTGACATAGATCTGAACTATTCCTGGCCTTTTCTTCCGTCTTATAGTCGTTTGTATGCATGTGTGTGTTTGTGTGTCTTTAGGCCACATCAGGATATCAGACCTGGGTTTAGCGGTTCATGTACCGGAGGAACAGACCATCAAGGGACGGGTGGGAACGGTAGGATACATGGGTAAGTAACCTCTGACCTTTATCGAGCTCTACTATATAAACCGAAACCACATTTTCAACGTATCACTTCAGGGCCTTAGATGCTGTGTGCTCACTCTCCCTCCTCCCCTCCAGCTCCGGAGGTGGTGAAAAACGAGCGCTACACCTTCAGCCCCGACTGGTGGGCGTTGGGCTGCCTGCTGTACGAGATGATCGAGGGCCAGTCTCCCTTCCAGCAGAGGAAGAAGAAGATCAAGAGAGAGGAAGTGGAGCGGCTGGTGAGGGACGTGGAGGAGGATTATTCCACCAAGTTCTCCGAGGACGCCAAGTCTCTCTGTAAAATGGTGGGTGTGATGTTCGAGCGGGCCAGATCTCTCGTTTTGCTCCGGTCTGTGGCTCCCATCTGCTCAAGCTCCATCATTTTACCATATTCTAATGGTTTACCTCTGAGGAAGAAACGCTTGTTTACAAAAATGTGACACGTCTAGTCCACGTCTCGGTCTGTTTGGCTGCATGGCTTCCCATCACGACACACTTTAAGAGCCGGGCCCTTGTAGTGGGACCCTCTGTGTTTCTGCTACTTTACTTTAACTTCCTGTTGTTTGTAACATGTGTTTTTAATCCTCCAGCTTCTGGCCAAAGATCCCTCAGAGAGGCTGAGCTGCAAGGGAGGAGCCTCCGAGGTCAAAGCCCATCCCATCTTCCGCTCCATCAACTTCAAACGGCTGGAGGCCGGCATGCTGCAGGCGCCCTTCATTCCTGATGTAAGTCCACGACGATATATATCATCAGACATCAGAGAGTTCACTGAACCTCAGGAAGGTTTGCGCTACAGAAACTGGAATTAAATTTTCTCATTTAACTTCCAGTGAAAAAGCAAATAGTTCTCAAAATGTCCTTTAAATAGAGAGAGCTGGGAATTCAATCTTCTCTTGCAGTACTCGGAAAGTGGAATTAATGAATCTGATTAATAAGAATGTCACTGAGGCTCATTATATGGAGCGTGCATAATTAACCCGCTCTGTAACAGTGAGCACACTGTTGTCTTGCAGCAGGTTTGATTTTATGTCGGGAGTTTAAATCTCTATCTAAACAAAGTCGCCACCTCCTCCTCAATTGTGGTTTCTTGTAAAGTGTTTGTAGTTAGTGGTTTGGTTTATGTGTTTGCAGCCGCAGGCCATCTACTGTAAAGACGTGCTGGATATCGAGCAGTTCTCCACAGTGAAAGGAGTCGAGCTGGAGCCGAAAGACGAGTCTTTCTACAGCAAAGTGTCCACGGGCTGCGTCTCCATTCCCTGGCAGGACGAGGTGGGAGACATGCATTCATAAACAACACAAACACACACTGGGAAGTGGCACAATGAACAATCCATTAGGTTTTGGTGGCGATTAATTGCCCATCAAATCCTGCTGTGTATCCTGAGTTCTGTTTTCAGAATATATTTTATTTAGTTTGGCATCATTTTTTTAACTTACCATAAAAACAGGACAGAGCTTTAGAGACACACAACTCTCCAATATTAAGATAATCAAGATAATTGATGAAATGTGTCCTTTAACTTATTGAATTGTCTGTTATCAGTATGTTACAGTATTTGTCTCTCTGTGCATGTGATACAAAGAATGAAGTTGGGTGTTTTCTCCTGCAGATGATCGAGACGGAGTGTTTCGTAGAGCTGAATGTTTTCCACCCGGACGGGACGGTTCCTCCTGACCTGGACTGGAGAGGACAGCCGTCTCCTCCACCCAAACAGGGACTCCTGCAGCGGCTGTTTGGCCGACAGGTCAGTCGACTCCCTCACCTCACCTCACCTCACTTAACCTCATCTCACCTCACCTCACCTCATCTCATTATACATTCTCCTGCAATCATTGAAGTCTACCTCCACTCAAAAATGTGTTTTGCTTTTTGTTTCTTCACTTTGGTGTTTGAGCTTCGTTGTGCTCACCTTAAATCTCAGTTTAAGATCAATATTACAAATAATTTTATACATAAAAAAATATATATTAAACAGGAAGTGAGTAAGCGTTGAGCTCAAAGTGACTCTCTTCTCTCTTCCTCCCTCTGCAGGACTGCTGTGGTAACTGCAGTGACAGCGACGAGGAGCCCACCAGGCTGTGACACACACACACACACACACACACACACACACACACACACACACACTCATTTGTTTACAACTTTTTGCACATTTGTATTTTTAACATAGTACTATCTCTAAATGTCAGAATGTATATTTTCAGCATAGCCATAATGTTTAATGTTATTTAAAAAGTTGTGAAATATCGGCTGTCGACGCGTTCCAAACGAGGAGACGCGAACTTATGGAAGATGTTTTTTTGCTTTTGTAAATTTATTTTTTGTCCAGGGAAGGCTTTGCTTTCACAATTCATCCACATTAACACATGTAACTGATCTGGGAGCTGCTGCTCCGTTGGAACAATCATCCTGCTGTAAAAGTGCCTTGCTGGAGGGCACTGTGACAGTGGTTACTAAGGGAGGACTGAGCATTCCTCAATCTCTTTTACTTTCCCCCCCCACTTTGTCCAGGGAATCAAACCAGTGACTTTCAGCTCATGAACTGTGACCACTTTTCTTCTTCCGCCCTCCGTCCTGCTGTGACAAAACCTCACTGCTCTATTTTTCTTCTATTTAATTCCTTTTAAATGTGTGATTTTTTTTATTTTTGCTTGGACATTATGGTTTTAAAACCATGTGGTTGTCTACATCTGCAAATATTTTTATA
This sequence comes from Sebastes umbrosus, assembly GCF_015220745.1. Taxonomy (NCBI): domain Eukaryota; kingdom Metazoa; phylum Chordata; class Actinopteri; order Perciformes; family Sebastidae; genus Sebastes; species Sebastes umbrosus. The sequence goes on along the minus strand of NC_051285.1, from coordinate 2,012,733 downwards.
TTAATAGTATTCATTTTTTTTTCAATTATGAATTTCTTGAGACAATCGACTCGTTGGCTCCAGTTACTCTTGTCAGTTCTGTAAAAATCCTGTTATTTTAGATGAAACGGTTGTCAAATTTTACAGAAGTTCAGAGTCAAATGAATCCCTTTCATGCTCGGATTTCCTCATACAACGGTTCGTATGATATCCTACAAAAAGTTGTGCGTTTTCCTACGAATGTCCAGCAACACGTGTCAATTTCCACTCGTTACATGCATACAGTCTTTTCAAAATAAACTTCTGTCTTCACAGGAAACAACATAGTTAGGTTTAGGTAACAAAACTACTTGGTTAGGTTTAGGAAAATATCTTGGTTTAGGATTAAAAGCTGCAGTAGGCAGTATATTTTTGGCATCATTGGGCAACAATTCCATTATAACCTTTCAGCATATTGTAATTCAAGTGTTCTGAGAGATAACTAGACTTCTGCTCCTCCTCATGGCTCTGTTTTCAGACTTTAAACAATCTAGATCAGATCAGCTCTTACTGCTTGTTTTCATCCGGTCTGTGAAATCTTGCAGATGCCGTTAGGAGCACCGGAGGACACGGAGGAACATGATTTGTTTTCAGGTTACCTGTTTCATGTTCTACTGTCACGATAAAGCGACCGTTTTATAAAAATAACTTTTTTTAAATCATATTTGCTCCAATCTCGCCTACTTCAGCTTTAAGTACAGACGTTAAGTGACAAATAATTCAGCTTTGACTTCTGGTTTCACACGGAGTACGAACACTGTACGGTCTCATGGTTCATGACTAAGTGGATTAAATTAAAAAAAATAATTTTGTGGAATGTAAATGAATTATTAGTGCATTACTTTCATAGGTATAGCTACGAACAGTATATGAAAACAGCCTGTCTGATTATACATCTGCTTTTACCAACATGCTCGTGCCTTTTTGTTAGCCTTTTGTTTTTTTTCGTAACGATACTTGTGGATTACAATTAGGCAAAAATTATGGCAGCATTTAATTTTAAAGGCTCTGTAATTTCCTGACAATTTCTAAGGAAGTTTTCTAGAAAAAAAATTATAAAATTTGGTATAAATAGAGAAAATAGAGTCAAAGTTCTAAAATAGTTTCTTGAGTGAAGTTTGTTAAGTTTATAAGCAGTTGTTGATTTTGAGATGAACGTTATTGAAAGAACTGCTCCATTTAAACCCAAGGAAACGTCCATTCATTGTTTCTTCATTGTAGAAAACTTTAGATATTAAATTACATGTTCAAGTTCTGCATGTTCAGGTGACCTGCAAAAAACTTGTTTTTTAAATCAGTCAATGTTTGATCAGAATTTAAGTAAACAAGACTAAGAATATAAATATTCAGTAATTTACATTTACTAAGTTACAGGTTTGTTTTTCCACTTGTCTCTCAGGGTTTCTAAAGAATTTATTCCTTTTACAATTTTACTCTTTTTTTCTTTACTTTACTTCATGAGCAGATGGTGGTCGGGTTATTTCCGGACTGTGCAGGTTTACGTTGGTTTACGTTCGCGTCTTGCCAGTAGATCACTTCCTGTCATGTGCGGTCGTAACAATGCAAGCAAAAAAAAAAAAGTCCAAAGTTTTTTCCGTCCAGTTTTTTTGCTGGCTAATCACACGGTTAAAATCACATTGAAGAAGCAACGACAAGAGTAACTGAAGCTTTTTGGGTTCACTGAAGCTGGTCTGTTCATCACTCAGCTGGTACTGTCAATGGCTTCCTCAAAGAATATCATTTTAAGCTATTAAAAATGAAATACCTCTGAATGTACAAACGGCTGTCATGTTATTTCTGATATTTTTTAGAAAATGGATGACAGAAACCAGACACCAAGTTTTTTTTCATGCTGTTAAATATGTATCACATAACCATCAATAATTCACCTTTAACAGTTTCAGCTACGTTTATCAAAAGTGTTATTTATGGCAAACAACATTTTAAAGGATCAGTTCACCCACTTTACAAAAACCACATATTTTCTCAGTTTACCTCTCGTCTTATCTAGCCATGCAGATTTTGTTTTCAGGTTTTGCATTAAGAAATAAAGCATATAAGTATCCCAGCATGCATTTTTAATCAACCAAAATGACCAAATGAAACCAAAACTATCTGCGTGGCCAGATACCGCATGGGGTTTAGGTGAGAAACTTGTGTTTCTGGTGTAATTTGAATGAACTTATCCTTTAATAACTGATGATTAGTTTCAATAATCTGCTGATTACTTCTTAAATAATCAATTTGTCCATAAAAATGTCACAATTTTATGTCCTCAAATGTCTTGTTTTGTTTGGCCAACAGTCCAAAACCCCAAAAATACTTGCAATGTGTGACAAAGAAAACTAGGAAATTCTTATGTTTGATATGATAGAACGAATTCTGGTGTCTTTCGATGAGCATATGCAGAGATGGATTCATTGTTCTTTGTATAAATCAGTCTTTAAGCCTGTCAAAATTTGCCTCCTGCTTTTCTGCTTTTTGTTCAGCCACAGAGCTCTCGACTAGTTTTTTTTTTTATTGAAGCACTTAACCAGTTAATTGAAACCAAACCAGTTATCCATAGAAGATCAAAGATGACAAAGTCCTTCCCATCCAAGGTGCCTTTTTGGTGTTTGAAGGTACTCCTGCAGCCTGTAGTCGCCTTTTTTATACATACTGTATGTGTCTGTATGTCATGCAAAAGCCTGCTGCTGCGTCAGCTTCGGTTCACTTCCTGTCTGTGGTACCTCTCGTGTTCGTCGTAAAAAAAAAACAAAAACGCCACTCTGGACGTGAAGTCTTTCTGTGAAAACGAGGACAATGAGACTGAAAGAATCACTGCAATTAAAGACTGCCGTTGACTCTCCCGTTCCCGACCTCTGAACTCTGGAGTCTCTGCAGTGATTTTATAAAAAAGACTGAGAGGTCAAAGGGGAACTTGATGGGAGTCAGAAGAGCTCGCTAACGTCCGTCATGGATGTTTAAAATCAGGACTCTGCTGTGCTGTGTGTCTCTCTGCTGTCAGATAACCTCTAGTCCTTTGTGTTGAGGATGCACTGTAATCCAAACTGATCGTTCCAGCTCTGCTTCAGTGTCACCTGATAACTTGACTATCAGAGAAACCAAGAGAAAAAATGTGTTGGTGCATCTTGTTGGGTACTTAATTATTTTAATTTTTTTTTTAGTTTAGCAATAATGTTTTATAGATTTTAAAATGTATGTCAACTGCTGAGAGCTTGAATGTGTGTGTTTGCATCTTGTTTTTCTGTTGTTGTTGTTTGTTTAGCACCGGCTTGTAAACGCTGTGATAACAGAGGGGACGGTCCCCGTTTAGTACCATAAACCAACAGGTGTGTATGTATATGTGTGTGTGTGTGTGGGTTTGTATTTCTATGTTTGTGAGGACCGAGGTTTAGACCTGATGAGAAGTGAGGACATGTTTGAACAGTTTGGATATTTTCTGTGGTTAAAGCACTGCTTATTTACGAACAAACTAAAAGAACATGTGTCAACATATTTTTGTCATAATAACAACACTTTATCCTGATAATCAGACTGAATTGCCATATCCCTTCACTTCATTAATTCAGCCTGACACTGTCCACGTTATTAACAGAAATAATCCCAAATACTTCTCTTTGACTCTGACCAACGTAAACACAGAAAGTCGTTTCCTAGAAATCCCATGTAGATGTTGTAGCGAACGATATAGCAGTCGTGCAGCAGCTACTTAGCCACAGAGCTCTGATCATGATCCCATAACACTAACTGACGTGTACCTCAGTGAGTATATGGAGAATATCAGATTTGAAAAGAAAAACAGAAATTATGGTTTTGTAAAAGAAAATATATTTGTGTTTTGGAGAAAAATAAATACGCTGATATATAGTATATTTACTATCACAATAAACAATAAAATACGAGCGACGACAAGTCACCACGAAACAAGTTTAATACCTTAATATCGCATGATGTTTTACAGGAATCAAATACACCATCGTTTAAAAGATGATGACATGTTGTGTATGAAAAATGTTAATTAGTAAAGTGACAAATAAATGTAGTGGAGTAAAAAATATTGCCCTCAGAAATATTAACATTGTTGAGTATACGTTTAAAGTAACATACCATGGAAATACTCGAATGAAGTACAGTATTTGAGCGTGTAAGCAAGTACAGCTGGTATGCTATGTGGTTATACCTACAACAAAACAAAGACATAGAGGGGAGTACTTCCTGTTTACGTTCAGTCAGACTCAAAAAGAAGTGAGAATATTTCTGTTAAAATCATGTTTTTGTGGAAAGTTGTATGGTACGTGTAGGATTGATAGTCCACATTTCCCAAATCTGTACAACAGAGGTCATGAAAATGTTTTATCATGACCAATAATGGTGAAAGATATGAGAACAACAACCATACAGTACTAACCCCTTCATGTCAGCGAGAGTCCTCATAAATATAGATGTACAAACATTTATGTGTGTGTATATTACAAACGTCTCACAGTCGTGTTTCACTTTGGCTCAACTTTTATCAGGTTTCTTATGTTTTAAGTTTGTTTTCTCAGTTTCTTAGTTTGAGTTTCAAAACTCATACTGATCATGTTGAAATAAAAATTCATAAACAAGCACATGCACATGTACATTTCTTGTGATTTTCTATTTTATGATACCACTGGTATACCCTGTTTTAAAAAGCATCACCTCTGGAGCTCTCCCAAATATCAGCAGAGGGAGGAGTCATTTCTTAAGTTAAGAAAGTTGATAAAATGCTTTTACTCCTAGTCTTAAAATTAGGACCAAAAAAGCATCACTCTGGCCAGGTAGGATTGATTTCCTACTTTTGATAAATTGAAGCCCAGGTGTCAGATATCAGGCAGCATTAATCAGAAGCCAACTAACCTCATGATTCATACTTGTTTTTTAGCCTCTGTGACGTCCACACAGCATCACGAAACACACCGATCTCTGCCAAACAGGACAACTAGTTCAAACACAAACATCTTGTCCTTTTGGAAATAATGACGTTGAATCATTTTAGATTTTCAGCAGTATATTTCCAGTTGGGACAAGGAGTCCTGCTGGGTTTCATTTCACCATTTAATCAAGGGCAGACTCGCACCAGGTGAGTGAAATTAACTGTAATCAACTGATTGGATGGAGAACCAGCCCTCTGCACTAACTGTGTGTTTTCGAGCAAAAAGTGTGAATTAAATTTTTTTTAAAAAGGAAGGAAAGGAGTCATTTTTAATTCAGTGTGAGAGCTCATCTGTGCTTTTGTGTGTCGCTCCAAGATCCTGTTGCTTTCATGTCTTTCTTGTATTTAATCCCATTATTTGTTCTTCTCCCTTTTCTGTTATTGGCCTATTTTTTTATTCTCTACCTCGCCTGATATACCCATCGAACACAGTCTGTACTTTTCTCTCTGAACTACTCATCTTTCTTCTGCTTCGCACCTTTTTTTTCATCCTTTCCAAACAACAAAAATGTCATGGATAATGTCACTGCGACAGCCCGCGCTCCTGCTGAAAAGCTGTCTAAATTTAGAGCCGACATTATTAAAAAGGTTGTTAACACTGCTGTATGTAGTACATCCATAATTTTGTAGGTTCAAAACAATCCCAATTATACTGTAATCTTAATATTCATTTATTTTCCCTGACCCTTGTCCTTTTGGTTCATCACAAAACAAATGAAAAGATTTCTTTTTAAGCTTCAAAAAGATATTTTCCCCCACCTGCTGCTTTTTAAAGATTCAGCTAAATTACCCTATAAGCTCCACCCAACCTTAAAGTGGACATATGCTCATTTCCAGGTTTATACTTATATTTGGGGTTTCTACTTGAGCATGTTTACATTTAGATTTCCATACCAACAAATCAGTGAGAAGAAGGTAAGGGCTGATTTTATGACAAATCTGTGGAATAGCACAATTCTGTCAACTTTAAAAACATTACCTCTGCAGAAAATACAGCCTTTGTTGTCCCGAACAAGCGGTGTCCATGTGTGTAAACATATCCCCCTGCCAGCCATCCTCCATCGTCGCCTGTGTTACCACGGCAACTCAAAGTCAGGAAGGAAATGGATGGGATGTACTGTAAATACACACACACTCCCACACGCATGTGCTTTCACCCACGCAAACACACAAAAGTACATATTCAGGGGCTTTGTATTGAGTGCTGCTTATTTGTCTTTTTATGTTGTGATGAATCCCCCGTTGTCCAGAGGACGAATCATCATCAGAGTGTAACAGGTGAGGAGGATGCAGGTGATTGCTCGCTGTTTTCATGATTACAATCCACTACAGATACAGATGAAGAGAGGAGGAGACGGGCTGAAGAGGAACCCTCAAGCAATCAGGAGGTGAGCTGCAGTGTGAAGTGTGCTGAAAGTCAACCAGCTGGGAGGATCCCCTTGATATTTCATTCATTCATGACATTCAAAAAATATGTAATGGCTCAGAGAGGCGGCACGACACACAGGTTGAAATACAAGTTCACGTTTACAGGTTGAAACAAAGGCTGCGATCGAAGAGTCATGTCTTTTCCTTACCACTTTTTCTTGAAAGGCTGATGTAAACTGATTTAGCAAAATTTGAGTTCCCTCTGGTAAACAGTTACGTGTATTATGTCTAGGGCTTTTATTGTGAAAGGTAAGAACAGAAGGAGTGGATCTGGTCTGCTCTGCCTTTGTCAAGATTGAAGGGAGCAATAAAGTTTGGTTCGGACTATACGTTGTTGTTTTATAATACTCATACTATCGTGTATGTTTTGAATATGTCCGTTTTGTGCATCGTGATTGGTTGATGCCTTTATATCACGGTGTGAAAGCTCAGTAAAAATCAACCGAAAAACATTACTTCACTTTTTTGCAGTGTTAATATTAGCGTTCTGTGTGAGAGTGCTCATGACCAAAACAGTTCGAAAAAATATATTGACGTGCAAATTAATCGCACGAAAAGAGGCATTGAAAGCACCTTTCTGCAGCATTTGGAGAATTCAAACTTAAATACCTTCGGATCATTTCATTCCGTTACGAACCTTCAACAAACACAGGACCTTCAACCAGGAGATCGGTATTCATGTCCCAAAGTGTGGTCGTGTTTTTGTACTTCTGGTACGTTGTTTCCATACGTATTTTACTTAGCTTACATACTTATTTTAAGCCCAACCATGATGTTTTTCCTAAACCTAACTAAGTGATTTTGTTGCCTAAACCTAAGTGCAGCTGTTACCGTAGTTTTATTGTGTGGCATAAAAATGACACAAGAAAAGGCTCAAATGCATTCTCATAACACCCAGGATGTCGTTGTACACTCAAGAAAAGTCCAGGCCAATGTACCGTGTTAATATGACGGAATTTTCTGTACTGAGTTTTTCCCGTATTTTTAAATACGCATTGCATTGTGGGAACAAGAACCTCCGCTAACGCGAAAGTTGGAAGAGGCTGAGACCACACAGCAACGTTTTGTTAAAATTTAGAATTTGTAGAAACCTTTCTCACTTCTGTGGTAAAAAAATCAACAATTAATGTCTAATCAAAATGATTTATGTTAAGGACTTAACGTTAGCTCAGTATCGTTTTAGTTGGAAAGCTGTTTTGTTGTTTAGTTCAGCTGTCGTCGACCATTAACATTACCAGATATGAAGGAATATTTTGCTGACTCATTTTGAGACTAACGCAAGTTTGGTATTGTAATTTACGTTTTACCAATGTTTATATTTTAGACTTCAGTGGACATCAGGTAGAGTTAGCCCCAGTTTTAGCCTCAGGCAGTGCGCAAAGACCGATAGGTAACGTACAAATGCTTGCTCTTCTTTCATTATAGTATACTATGTAGTGAAGTTATGTGCTAGTATATCAATCTATATATACATTGTAAATCTTGTACAATCTGCTTTCGCAATACTGTACTTTATTGTGTACACGCCAATAAAGCAAATTTGAATTTGACACTGTCTGCGGTTTTGAGCGGACGTTCCAGCACAAAGACCTCCACTGTGTGTGTACAGTATGTGTGTGTGTGTGTGTGTGTGTGTGGTGCTGTGTCACTTCTGGATCAGACGTCATGCAGTCACACTTTCATCGCCCACACACACACACACACACACATTTGTCACCATTGTGTGTCACTTGATGTCGAATTAAACGCACACACTCTCACAGACGCCGACTTGGGAGCTGTGACGTCGTCACCCTGAACCCACTCAGACCATTTCTTTTTTCATTTTATTGTCTTCTCTCTCTCTCCGTCACACCATCTCTTCCTCTGGGTCATATCCCACGCCCAGCGCCAACTCTGGCTGATCGTTTGTTCAGTTATTTTGTTCATTTTGTTTCTCTGAATCATTCACATCTGACGGGGATGAGTCGAGCCGCTCACATTTTGCGTGAATCACCTCAGGGGTCAATTTCAGCTTTTTGTTTGATTTAAAGCTTCTTCTCAATAAATGCCTTGTTTTATTTAACACAGCTCTAGGGTTGGTGTGGCCAACCACTTTGTTTTATTACTGTTTCATCGATTGCACTGAAATTTTGAACAAACATTCATGATATTCTACTGACTTTGTTGAGCCTCTGAATTTTACCCCCAGAACAACTTGTCATGAATAAGACCAAAACGCAGGCAAACACACACAAGGCCAGTAGGAAACCTTAAAGGGACTGTTTGTAATTTCTTACACGTATAAATCATTGCTGGTCGGTGTCTCATGGTCGCTCGCGTGTGGCTACGCTGTTCAGACTCAGACTCCAACACAAACTCCAGTGAAGCACCAAAACCTCTTGGTTGTATCTAGTGAAGCCCGTCCGTTAAACAGTGTTGGCCGCGGTCGGAGGACGCGGGGGAGACCGTAGCTTTGGTCTCCAGGACCGGAGTCTCTGCTGTACTCTGCTCCTCTGTTCCTCTGCCTGCCTTCACTCACACACCGCGCTCCTTCTCTCTCTCTCTCTCTCTCTCTCCACCTCTCACGTGCATGCGTGCACACTCCACACTGCAGAAGAGTTAGTGTAGCTCTGAGAATATCTAGTGAATGTACAGTGGACGTTTGTGCAGAAATAACTGCTGCAGCTCCTCCAGACCAACAGAGGTTTCCCGTGTCTTGTGAAGTGACGGGGCTCCACAGAGAGAAACGTTATCGTCTCCGACCAAAACTCCGGTGTCTCCCCTGTTCCCTCCGACCGCGGTCGGGAGGCTGAGGCAGGAAAAGCCAGCAGTGATTCATGGAGAGACCTTCGTCTGGTCAGCTAACATTACTGCCAAGAAGCTGAAATATAGAGTGATATTGTGCTTTTAGCTGACGTGTGTCGCCTCACTGTGTTGAGCGATGCTCGTTCCTGTCAACAAGCAATTTCTGATTCTTACATAGAGTTCCTTTAAAGGAAAATGTACTAGAGACAATGGTCAGGGACAGGCTTAAAAGTTGGCAACAGGAGAGCAGTCCACAAACAAATCCAAGTCTCTGGTGAGCAGTCAGAAACAGGCAACAGATAAAAATAAAGGAACAAGTGTGCAGTAACAAGGAACAGATCAGGTTGTGCTGATAGCTGGAAAGCAAAGGCATCACTGTAAGTGTAAAAGGGCCGGTTATATACTGCAGGGCTGATGAGGGCAAAGTGGAAACAGGTGAGCAGGTGAACCAGGTGACTGGGATTAGTGTGGGAAGTCTGAGGCCATCTGGTGGACAGGTAGAGAACGGCTGAGACAACCATGAGGTTGACACTATGTGGGTTTCATGTCTGTTCATCCGCTCCTTGTTGAGATATTTGGACTTTTGAAGCTCCTCTGTCAGGTAGAAAGTGAGTTTGCAATTTGATTCCTGCCATCTCATATTGTCCCATATACAGTAATCCACTACTGGCACTCTCTCAGTGTGGGTGGACTCCACCAGTGGAAACCACGTCAGCTGTAAACCACTTTTAGAGGAGTTTCCACTCACTGGGAATCACAAACAGCTCAGTAACGACTCCGTTTTTAGATCCTCCATCAGTCTAAAAATAATCTGTTACTACAGTACGTCGACTCATATCAGTTGGAGGGGAAACAACTGCTCTGTGTTTGTTGGGGGATTGCAGCACGAACAGCGGGCTCCTGGATTAGAAGCCTTCTGTTTGCTGGACCTCATCCACCTCCCCTCCCTCACACCCTTTAGTGTGTCTTTTCCCTTTTTAAACTACGTCACCACACTCCCGCCGCTCTTTCTCTGAGAATTAACTTTATTATTTTATTTTAATTTACTTTATTATTTTATTTTATTTTACTTTATTATATTTGTCTTTATTTTATTTTACTGAATTATATTTGTCTTTATTTAATTTGATTTAATTTTATTATATTTGTCTTTATTTAATTTTATTTAATTTTACTTTATTATTTTATTTTAATTTACTTTATTATTTTATTTTATTTTACTTTATTATATTTGTCTTTATTTTATTTTACTTTATTATATTTGTCTTTAGTTTAATGTATTTTATTTTACTTTATTATATTTGTCTTTATTTAATTTTATTTAATTTTACTTTATTATTTTATTTTAATTTACTTTATTATTTTATTTTATTTTACTTTATTATATTTGTCTTTATTTTATTTTATTTTACTTTTATTACATTTGTCTTTATTTTATTTTATTATATTTGTCTTTAGTTTAATTTATTTTATTCTACTTTATTATATTTGTCTTTATTTTATTTTATTATATTTGTCTTTAGTTTAATTTATTTTACTTTAATATATTTGTCTTTATTTTATTTTATTTTATTTAACGTTATTTTATTTTATTTTATTTTATTTCGTGTGTTTGTTTTTAATCCTCTGCCAATCATTTTTTTTTTTTTTTTGTCCTTTCCACTCATCACTCACTTATCTATAAAACTGAAAACTCATTTAAAATAAAAGAGACCATTTCATTTTGCTATCGTTCAAACAACATTTAATCTAAAATAAGTTCACACCAGATCATCTAGAGATCGACGCTCTTCAACGTCCTAGAGTCTATTTTGAACAAAGAGTGTCTTTTCATATTTTGCACCCAAGGGCTTGGAAGCATCTATAAAATAAACTTAATTTGGAAACATTGCCGTCGCCTCTTCGTCATTCAAACATCACATTCAAAACAAAGTCTCCCTTGATGCTCAGCTGTTTGCTTGTGATGTCAAAATGCACCACATTTGTTGTTCAGTCACTTCTCCCAACATCCATTAAATATAAAAATGCTGGTGATGAGATGAGTATGCTTGTGTGCTTTTTAAGAGAGACTTTTGTTTAATACATAATGCTCCCCAGGTACCAGCACTAATGACCCCTGCTCTCCTGCAGCAGCAGCAGCAAAGCCTCATGGGAACTGAGAAGAGCCCGTTGGTCGTGATCACCGGGATGAAAGACGTGACTCGTTAGTTTGACGGGCTGCATTAATGAAAAATCCTCTCCAGGGGATTCTTAAAAAGGACATTTCATCACTCTTCAATAAGGAAACTACTGCTAAATCCATAGTTTTAAGATTTTATAAACACCTTTTATTGGTAATAAAAGTGATTATAAAATGACTAAGCTTTAATATTAAGCCCTAAAATCTAAATCTAGATTGATAAACCTGTTTCCCAAGTTGTGCTTCTTCTTCTTCCTCCGAGCCAAGATGGTAGCCGTAAATGACAGATCTCATTTATATTGTTATATATTTATATTTATTAGCTAATGACGTCTAATAATACAATAAAACATCCGTTCGTGGAGGTGTATAATACTCAGTTTATGGAGCATGTGTGGTTTATTGTTTGCTGGCAGCATATTATGAATCTTGTATGTGCATCACATTCCTCCTTTCCAACTAAAGGGCTTTTTTTAAAGCTTTGATATGCCCACTCCTTCTCTTTAGAAGAATCAAGCTTTTGTTTGAGAGTTGAAAAAGGAACTTGAACGTAAAGTACTGCCTCAATGCCGAGCAGGTTTCCCTGCTGAGGACACAGGAAACAGGAAAGAGACTTGAGAAAACACACAATCAGTACTTTGGCATCTCATCAGCATGCCAATGAGCCTTTCATATCTCTACAATGTCAACTTTAAATAAACAGGAACAAGTAGGACAAAGATTTCTTATTTCCACAATAAGGTTAAGATTGGATCAGGGGTCAGCAACCTTTACTATCAAAAGAGCCATTTCAGGCAAAAAAAAAAAAAAATCTGTCTGGAGCTGCAAAACATGTGATCATTGTGATGAAGGTAACACAGTTTATAGTCTAAGTATATAGTATATAAGTCTAATGCAGTGAGGGCCAAAGAGACAATGTACTACGGAGTATTAGGGCCACATTGAGGGAAAAAACATCTGAGATTTACAGAATAAAGTCACAATATTACGAGAAAAAAAGTCGTAATATCACGAGGAAAAAATCAAAGGTTTACGAGAAAAAAGTTGTAATATTACGAGAATAAAGTCATAACTTTACGAGAAAAAAGTCGTAATATTACGATAATAAAATCAAAGGTTTAAGAGAAAAACGTCGTAATATTACACGAAAAAAATCAGAAGTTAACGAGAAAAATCTTAATATTACGAGAATAAAGTCATAACACTAAAAATAACAAAAATAACACATAAAATTACTACTTTATAATATTATGACTTTATTCTCGTAATATTCCGACTTTATTCTTGTAAACCTTTGACTTTGTTATCGTAACATTACAATTTTTTTTCTCGTTAAGTTATGACTTTATTCTCATAATATTATGACTTTGTTCTAAAAATCTCAGATTTTTTTTTTTTCCTTAATGTGGCCCTAATACTCCGTCGTACCATCGTACCATAGACCTACAACAATGATAAATAAAAATGAAAATGTAAACAAAAGACATTTATTCATTTCCGTTTTTATAAATCCACAGGGAGCCACTGGAGAGGAGCTGAAGAGACGCATGTGGCTCCGGAGCCGCAGGTTGCTGATCCCTGGATTGGATGAATAAATAGTTCTGTACTGATGGAAATACAGTAGGTGATGCCATTACTGAAGAACCACACAACACACAACACACTCACAGGGTATTGCAGTGACCCTGCTGAACAATTTGAAACACCCAACAGTGAGTTAATAACACCGTATAGATGGCCGTTTTAATTTCCGGGTATTAAACTGTTCCCTGCTCAAAAGACAGCAGAGTTCACGGCTCTCTTTATGTAATAAGCTTTTGTTAGTCCCCCCCTCGCTCCCACAGAGAGCTGTTGTCATAGCGATGCTATCGTCTCCGGGCTCGTCGCTGTATTGTTTTATTGCCGTCGTGTTGCAGGAGGACGCCAGTTTGAACCGTACAGCGTCTCTTTTTCCTCTCATCACTTGCTGGGTGACAAAACGTCTGAGCTCCCACTGAGGACTGGAGAAGAGCTGGAGAGGACGAAACTAAACAAAAACTCACCAAAGCTTCTCAACTCCAAATCACAGTTTCCTTTCAACATCACACATATCACAGCTCTATTCATTCACAGCAGCCATAATGAGTTGGGAATGATTGTGAGTTATTATCACTCAGACCTTCACACATACATTTTAGCATCTTTCACAGTTATAATTTTACAGAGAAGACCATCAAATACGTTAAAGCTTCAGTAGTCAGCATATTGTTTGGCCTCAATCTTGCCTACTTCCGCTTTAAGGATCTGCTAGTGAGTTGATTTTAAATGCACGGAAAAGAACATTTCCCGGAGATTGAACCGACTGTTTTGGCTTCATCGCACGTTTGTGTAACATTATCCATCTTCTGCAGCTTTTGTCATCTTCTGATGGAATCTAATCTCAGATCCACTCTGCTTCTAATGGACGATCCAGTCAGCATAGGGCGGGTTCATTTCCCATTGATTAGGGAGTTTAATGCATCTTTGTCTGATAACAATGTACCACTTGCCATTTCTGAGAAAAAAAACGTTTTACTTTTTTACATTATTACATTATCTGTGAAAAATCGGATCACTTCCAAAAAAAACGACTCATCTGAAAGGTATTACATACGTTATTGGTAAAAAATCTTATTACAATATCACATACATAACAACGGTCTGCTATACATAGCAACGGTCTGTTATACATAACAACAGTCTGTTGTACATAGCAACGGTCTGCTATACATAGCAACGGTCTGCTATACATAGCAACTGTCTGCTATACATAGCAACGGTCTGTTATACATAGCAACGGTCTGTTATACATAGCAACTGTCTGCTATACATAGCAACGGTCTGTTATACATAGCAACGGTCTGCTATACATAGCAACTGTCTGCTATACATAGCAACGGTCTGCTATACATAACAACGGTCTGTTATACATAACAACGGTCTGTTATACATAGCAACGGTCTGCTATACATAGCAACGGTCTGCTATACATAGCAACTGTCTGCTATACATAGCAATGGTCTGTTATACATAGCAACGGTATGCTATACATCGCAACGGTCTGCTATACATAGCAATGGCTTGTTATACATAGCAACGGCTTGTTTTACATAGCAACGGCCTGTCATACATAGCAACGGTCTGTTATACATAGCAACGGTATGCTATACATAGCAACGATCTGCTATACATAGCAATGGTCTGTTATACATAGCAACGGTCTGCTATACATAGCAACGGTCTGTTATAGAGAAATTACAGACCGCAGAACGCTGTGATTGACCAATCAGAATTGAGTATTCAACACAGCCGTGTAATAATGGGTTTTATTACATTTTCAGGAATTACAGGGCTTCTATCAAATTCTTGGAATCCCCCAGTTCAGGAAAAGGCAGGAGATCAGTCAGCTGTGTGTCACCAAGGGACCGAACTGTTGGCCTCTAAGGAGGCTATAAAAGGCACAAAAGGCTAAGACATTTTGTGTGTGTGTGTGTGTGTGTGTGTGTGTGTGTGTGAGACGAACAGACTGATCTTTATGACGGAGGAACTGATGAAGACAACAGACTCAGTGTTCTTCTCAAGAGACTCTGGAAATGACCGGCTGGAGGACAGTCACTGATCGAACGCTGTCGTGCGTGTGAACTGACAGCAGTCCAACTAAACCTACAGACAGCCTTTCAGCCTGTCAGTCACAAGATGCTTAGTCATCATCATCATCATCCTCATCATCAATGCAGGTTTCATCACAACTCTGATTGGTGGAGAATGAAGTCCGTGCTGATTGGCTGATTTCACACACAAGCACACTTTTCTACAGACTCTGAACGACCTTTACTAGAGAGTGTTTCTGAAGTGACTCACGACGACGAACATTAATCAGCTTCTTTTGTTTTGTGCTCTATTTTCATATGAGGTAGAACAAGTGGCTGATAGAAGCGAGTTGCATTACAACTCAACAGAAGCCATGTGGATATGGTATGAAAGAGCGCTGATGTTTTCTGAAATCTATGCTACACATTTATGTTTACGTTGTGCAAATTCACAAGTTCTCAGGAAACATGTATTCATCTACATACATCATGTACATGTTCATCACAAGCTTGAGTGGAAGTTACTTTTCATTAACCTTTTGAAAAATATCTATAGCTGCAATTCCAATCTGTATGTGTGGGATAAAGTTGAATCCAAATCACTACGCCAGACTGATTGACCTTCCAACGTTCATTCATCTGCATTTTCTTTTGCAGATTTGATAGAAATCCAATTAAACCGCCGTAGGACACATACACCGATGTCTGTGTTCAGGGACGTTTCCAGAGGCTGATTTGAATTCAGTCTAATGAAGAAGCGCCGCTGTTTGGCAGTCAAATCAGCTGCAGGTAGAGTGAGCTCAGACCCCGGTTGTTAAGGAAACCACCATCTCTCTCTCTAATGTAACACACATGACTGATGCGGAGACACGTTACCTTTAATCACAGCTGCAAAAAAAATTATTTGGCATTCTGCAAACCACATTATACATTGAATGTTTTTTTGCATTCGGTTAGAGCAAGTGACGTAGTATATTGAGCGCCTGCTATTGAGAGTTACGTGGTATAATAACGAGTATAACAAGCAAGAAACAAACAAACCCAGGAGACCGCTGTTCGTGTCGTAACTTTACATAATAAAAATCCGCTAAGGGCGGTGGTTATTTATTTACGGTAGTTATGATGTTATAATTTTTTTCATTACATTGTTATGTTATTACAAACCATGATCTTTTTTATAACCTTCACCTAGTAGTTTTGTAAACTACTACTACTAAACCTAACCAATTGTTTCACAACATGACATTGTCTGTTTCTGCAAGCATTATACGAGGCTCATTTTCATTCATTCATTACCAAAATCCAGCCTTCAAAAGCTTCCCGGACGAGCCCCCCATTTCTTACATTCACCTCCGTTTAAGGTCCAGGGGATGGAGGGAGTAAAAAAATAAATTTGTAAACCCAGGAATGAGAGAAGCTGGTAACAGGTTTGTGTGCAAAAATAATTATACAATTTATTAACAAAAATATGAAAAGTGTACAAACACAAACAGAGAACTACTTTCTAACAGAAAGCGTGGGGTAAGTATACAATTAAATAAATAAGGCAATAACCAAACTGAAAGCACTCAACTTAAAGATACTGCTCAACAAATGCAGCTACTAGTTCATAAAGGCAGCAAACAGAAACAATCTTAAGCACTATGAAATAACAGTGCTGAATCCAACACACACGATAACCAACCACTGTCGACGTCAACCACAAAACACACAGTATGGAACACTGCTGTTTGGCCCACTGGCAACTTCTGCTCCGTTCTCCTGCTCTCTTATACTCCGCCCTGATTGCTGATCAGCTGCAGGCTGCGTACCTTCATCCACTGCAGCTGCACAGGGGAGGGCAGCACCTGAGGAGACAGCACAAAAACACAACATACATGCAACACAGCACAGCATGTAACACATCCTGTTAGAAAACCTCTGTCCATGTTTTTCTACATGCATCCGCTGATCTTTTCAAGACTCAGAGCCCTGCTGCTTCTCATTCCCTAATCCCTACATCTGCTCAGGGATTATTTCACACCTCTGACTGCAGGTGAATCATAATAACCGTGATTATAGCCAGGTGATGTGAGCAGAGAAGCAGCAAGAAGACTCGGAGCCCCGAGGACTGAAAACCAGTAGAGCATTAAGTCCCTGATCTAGCAGAGACACACGGAGGATTTGGCTGTTTGTTCTTTTCTAGTCATCAAGTAAACTGACCGGCGAGACGCCTCAAAAAGCCTCAGAGTGTTCCTTTAATCTCCGACATCAATTCACTCTCCTGAAGTGCTCCGAACAGTCCTGCTGCTTTTCATTTCTTTCACCAGGTAGAATCCAGTTTCATCAGACGGCAGGAATGAAACCCAGCAGGACTCTGTGTCCCAGTGTTTAATATGTGCTGCAGAGAAATTAAAAATCCAGCCATGCTTTGTCCTGAGAGGTCACGGTGTCACTGAAATCCATCTAATCTCAGTATGATGGCCATTTTAGGACATTTCACATTCAACTTGTCAAGCTCAGCTCTACACTAGATGTGATTCAACTAGTTCAAAGTTTAGCATGACACTAAGTAATATGGCAAAATTCAGTGCACCGGATGCTGTAGTCAAAACGGTCTAAACGTTGAGTGTGGAACGATGGACACTTCTCACTTGAGGACAGACGCAGAAGCACACACACGCTTCTATGCATACTATAATCGGGAGTTTGCATACAACACGTTTCACACATGTGCACTCGTCAACATGATGGCGACCTCCTGACAGGAAGAAGAATAGATCTTTTGTTTGTTGTATTACGCTGGACCCAGGGCTGTGCAACTTATCAAATTTCAATTACAATTGCAGTGGTGTACCACGACCGGCTGTAGGTCAGCTTGGAAAGGCCTGGGGTGAAGATGCCGCTTTACAGCACTCCTCGCCGCCTAGACCTCGCCGCTTGCTTAGTGCTCGCAGTGAGGCGGACTGTCCTCAGTGCGGCAATGTTGGCAACTCACCTGGCCCGTCTTCAAACAAACCCTGTCTCGTTTACCATGCTTTATGGGTGTGCCTTTTTTTTTTTGCCGTGTCATCATGATTCATATTTTAACAACCAAAATGTTTTTATATGATTAAAGTGTTTACTAGAGTAAAACGTTTTTCATAGATCTAGCCTCATGGTTTTGTTCTCAAAGTGGACCAGATTGATGCATTTAGGCTACAAAATGTTCTAAATGTATGATGTTTGCAAAGTCAATGAGTAAAAGTGTTAAATAATTGTGATCTCAACATTTTTTTGGTGGAAAAGATGGTGGGGCAACAACTAGCCTACAGTGAACAGAGATCTCACGTTTTTCTTTGCTTTGCTCAGTAGAAGATAATCCACATTGTTCAAGGTGAACACAGTTACTATCTCCTTTAAAGGGACTGTTTGTAAGAATCAGAAATGTCTTGTTAACAGCTTCACCTGTGGCCGTTAAGTCAACGAAAGTCAGCATCCTGTTGCTGGCGCTTGTGCTCGCTCTACATAGACAAGAACAAGCATCGCTCAACACAGTGAGGCGACACACGTCAGCTAAAAGCACAATATCACTCTATATTTCAGCTGCTTGGCAGTAATGTTAGCTGACCAGATGAAGGTCTCTCCATGAATCGATGCTGATTCTGTGTTTTCCTGCTCCAGCCTCCCGTCTTCTGCAGTGTGTAGTCTGCGCGCGTGCACGCGAGAGGTGGAGCGAGTGAGAACGAGCGTGGTGTGTGAGTGAAGGCAAGCAGACCAAAGCTACGGTCTCCCCTGTGTCTTCTGGCCGCGGTGGCTGGAGCAGGAAGAGTCAACACTATTTTGCAAGGCGGGCTTCACTAGATAAAACTTTGCGGTTTTGGTGCTTCCGTGTAGTTTGTGTTGGAACAGCGTAGCCACACGCGAGTGTGCATCGGACACCGACCTGATTTATACGTGTAAGAAGTTACAAACAGTCCCTTTAAACAGATCAAACTGCAGTGGGACAACAGACAATCCCACATGTGTGCCGTCTGCTTTCATCGCCAAAGACCTGAAGGGCATGCATATTGTTGTTTTCCTACATAGCAGCCTCTTGAGTCAAGCGCAATTAAAAATTCATTTTAAAGCTACTCTATCAGCCAATGACCTTAAACTGTAGAATAATGATGAGTAACAGCAGCCTCATGCATTAATCCAGAATTATATTAATATCTAAGTTGTTTTTTTCTGCTGCCAGCTCTGCCCCCAGATCACCTCTACTGAAGTAGGTAGAGACTCTTGAATACATATTCTTGTGCAGCACTGGAACAGGTTTGAAAACAGACATGAATGGAGAAGCCATAACAGCACAAATACAACCCATGCATACTTTGCAATAACATGTAAATGCCATCCTATTATTTTGAAATCTACAACTCTCCTAGAGCTGCGTCTGGTCTTCCTTTGCCAAGTCGTGCGTCCTTGGAAAACCCCTGCTGGCAGTTTGATCTGTATTCTCATCATCCAGACAGGCAGACAGGCTGAAGTGTCACGAACCGCTCCTCCTTCTGCTGCTCTAGTGATGAGAGAGGAGGGAGGAGGGACTGAATGAAGGAGAGGAGAGAGAGAGAGAGAGGAAAGGAGGAGCCAGGCTGTCAAGGTGAACCGATAAACCTCTTTTTATTACCCCTGTCGTCCAAAACACGACGCGCAGCTCCCCGGCAGGGAGGAGAGGAGAGGAGAGAGGAGGGGAGATGATCTGAACAGACGAGGGGAAGTGTTTTTTTAAAACCATCGTTTGTTTTGTTATTTTTACAATATTTTGGAGATAAAACTTCAATGGCTCGGAGCGCGTAAATGAGTCATCTTGTTGGAGACGCCAAAAGAATTAAAAGGTGAGTTTTGATTTAACCAATTCAAACAGAGACCTGTGGTGTCCTGTAGTGTGTGTTGTTGTTTTATTACCTGCCACCTTATCTCCTGATCTCCATGTACACAGGGTGTCTCTCACTCTTCAAACAAACATTCATTTATTGCCTTATTGTGGCTGTTTTTCCTAAGAATCTTTATTCTCAGTCTCAGGATGATAAATCCTCCTGCTGCCTGTCTCTCTCTCATGGAGGGAAATTAAAGAAGGGACATTAAAAAACACACAGCAGTGCGTCTGTTGCGTAATGTAGGACTCATTGGTAGCCTACAGTACAGTATGTTTTGGTGACTTGACACAGACATGATTGAGGTGTTCATGCTGGGGTCCCCATAAGGTAGATGAAGTGGGGTGAAACTATATATTAATGAACTTTATTTTGTGTTTGAGAGAAATCAATTTATAGATTGAAATACACCAAAAACAATAATTAAAGCCGACAATATAAAACAAACAAAATACACCTAACAAACTGGTGGATACTACATCTTTTTAGATATAAATTATGTTTAAAGGTACTGACCATTTTGGTCGCCTAAAAATGTCTTATTCAGCGTTCGGTTGTACTTAGCTCCACCCTCTCGCGTCACTTCTGGTTGCAAAAGCCAAGATGGCGACGGCCAAAATGCCGAACTCGAGGCTTCAAAACCGTAATCCACCAATGTGTGAGATCACAGTGACTACGTCCACTTCTTATATACATTCTATGGCGTTCGGTTGTACTTAGCTCCACCCTCTCGTGTCACTTCTGGTGACTACGTCCACTTCTTATATACATTCTATGGCATTTGGTTGTACTTAGCTCCACCCTCTCGTGTTACTTCTGGTGACTACGTCCACTTCTTATATACATTCTATGGCATTTGGTTGTACTTAGCTCCACCCTCTCGTGTCACTTCTGGTGACTACGTCCACTTCTTATATAAAGTCTGTGATGAATAACACTGTTTATCCAACATGAATGTAAAAACCTTGTTAAATACTTTTGCTTATAGTCACTGTTTCAGTTCAGCTCTCTTATTGTGTGAAAGCTCAGCGATCTTTATGAAACCAGTCGAGTTTCAAAGAATTCAAGGACACGAGAAGCAGAACTCATTACCGGAGAAGAAAAGCTTGTGATCATAATATTTCCATCCGACACCGACCTCGAGTGGCTCCAGTGATCACGTGGAGTTCTTGAGTGAAATGTGACGACAGACAGACCTGCTGCTTTCTGAAACCTCAGAGGAGATGAAGTGGCCTGCTGAGGCCTGCAGAGTCGTCCTTCAAGTTAAAAACACTGAATCGTCACATGTTCAACGGCTGGATGAAGCGATCAGCCTGAAACTGGAGAGTCGCATGTTTTCATGCCCCCGTCGAGGTGCGTTTGAGGAAGGAAACTTTCATTTTGACAGGATATTAGATGATTGAGCTTTTCAAGTTTATTTTTTTGAATATCACAGAAACTGTGTGACCGAGTAAAAGTACAAGTATTTACATTTGAGTACTCGCTGATACCGAGTACCGATACGAGTACTTCTCTGTGCCAAAAGACCCTCGTTAACAGCCAGCTGGAGGGTGTGAGCGACACACGGCAGGCTGGAGAGTCCCGCATACGAGGCGGTGCGCCGCGACCAGCTCTAGGTCGGCTTGGAAAGGCTCGGGGCGAAGGTGCTTCCCGGGGCCGTGGCCAAAGCGTCACCGGGGTGGACTGTCCTCAGTGCGCCCCAACCGCGTCATCATGCACCCAGGGCGGGGCTCGGCCCACGTAAAAGGCACCAGGAGTCTGCGGCGATGTCTGCAACCCACCCGACACGTCTTGAAACACGGACCAAGAAGTCTAATGCACGCGCAAGTCAGAGGGTGCAAGCAAAACCCTGTGGCGCTGAGGTGGGATCCCGGCCCCGCGGGGTTGGGCGCACCACCGGCCCGTCTCGCCTGCCGTAAAGAGGTATTGGTGCCGTTGTATCGGAGCCATTTTGCGAGTACGAGTACATGAGCACAGTATCGGACCCATCCCTACTTTTTATATCATCAAATAACTATTTAAAACCAAACTTATCAGGAAAATGAGCACTTGAACAAACATCAGCGTGATGAGAACTACCTAAAATGACAGAAACCGTATTTGGGGAAAAAATGTATTTGACATGTACTTTGACTTTTTAGTTTGGCCCATGTCCCATCCGCTAACACGGAGGAGGCGGGCTTTATGACATATATACTGCAGCCAGCCACCAGGGGGCGATCCAGGTGTTTTGGCTTAAATTGTGGGGAGCTGTCATGTCATACATCTTAATAAACAGTCTATATTCTTTTCAAAGAAACATGAACTTTCCTTTCAGAATAAGGACCAGTCAGGCCCTTTAAAGTTGTAGCAGCCTCCATGGGTAAAAAGGGGCTTGTATTATGCTGCATTAAAGGGTTAATCATGTAACGTCCTCCACTATTACTGCTTTTATATTCTGCTTATTGCACCCCAGTTAAAATCTAAATCATTCTGTCCTTCAGTATGAGAGGAAGATAACAGACAAAAGAAGGATATAAATAGTGTGAGTATGTACTGTACATGTGTGTTGTCGTATATGTGTGGGTGCGGAGGTTGAGGTCTGAGTATATATCGTTGAGCGCTCCTCTGTGATTGGCGGGATTGGACTGCCAGGAAGCGTGGGGGAGAAAAACAAAAGCTCTGTTCCTTATCAGCGCTCACAGATTGAAATATATCAGCGGCGGTGCGACCTCATGAAGGAAGGCCGTCTCCTGATGAATCACCTTCTGCTCAACAATTTCAAATTGCAATAGACACAGGCGTGTGATTCCCAGTTAAAGTGTGTGGAGGTGGAAGATGAAACTCCACTCGTGCTATAAATGTAACGTACAGTAGTGTCCAGAAAAGAAGAAAAAACACAGTCGTCATAGTAGATGACTTAGCGTTGTGAGATAAAAGCAGGTGTTGCTTCTCTCGGAGGACAGATATGTTATTTCAAAATTGCTGAAAATGTCATGTTTTCAGCTTCTATGTGAGTTGTGTGGCAGCATGAGATGTTGCAGTCGATGGGATGAGTCACAATTGTTGAGAGTGTTTCAAGGTGAGTGTGATTCTCTCAGGAGCCGTTCAGACAGAAAGGGAAGAAATATGACATTCATGAGCTCATCAGGGTTCTGCAAAAAGAAAATTCTCTTTTCATGACTAGTGAAAAACATATCAGAGAGGCTGGCTCTCAGAAGGTGGTGTAGAGATGAGCAGATGATCTATACATTGTAAAACAAACAGTTTATTTGTATGATTGTATTGAAAACAACAGTCGACAACAAGGTTTTAGACTTTTCCACCTCACAAGAGCATCTAGCGGGTCGTTGTCTGACAACAGCCGATGATCCACCATCCGAACACAGATGATAAACACGATTAGGTGTCTATAGTTTAAAAAGACGTCAAGTTAACGTCTTTGTCGACCGTCCAAAAGACGTCCACTGAGGAGCCAGAATGAAAGTTTTTGCGCGTTTTTTTTAAACGTCTTTTTAACGTTCAACTATTGATGTCAATTGGACGTCAACAGCGAACGTTAAAAAGACGTCTTTGTCGACCGTCCAAAAGACGTCCACTGATGGCGACGGCCAAAATGCCGAACTCGAGGCTTCAAAACTGTAGTCCACCAATGGGTGAGGTCACGGTGACTACGTTCACTTCTTATATACATTTTATGGCGTTCGGTTGTACTTAGCTCCACCCTCTCACTTCTGGTTGCAAAAGAATGAATGTTTTTGCAACGTCTTTTTTCCATGTTTTGGTCATCAAACCTTATTGCTCCAAGGTTGGATGACCAAAACATGGTATCCAATAAAACGGATTCTAGTGAAGGCAATGTGCAGGACTACAAAATTGTAAATAAAAAATTGATACCTAACTCCCCTCAGATGCACCTGTCCAATTTCGTCCTGGGTACCTCAAATTTAGCTAAAAAAAATATCCGCTGAGTTACAGACGTCTGTTTCCCAATGTAAGTCTATGGGAAAAAGTCTTTTTGGGTCCAATGGCATCAAGTCGCCGACATGCTCGCGTATATTTTTGATGACGTCGGCTGTAAAAGGGTCTATTGTTAACTTCCTCACCACCAGACAATTCAGCAGAAATCTGTCAGCAGAAATCTTCAGACAGAGTTTCCGGGTGTCAGATCTGACCAGATGGAGGTCTGCAGTCTAATTGAAGTCCGTCTGTTCGGGGACGCTGACATGTTCTCTGAACTCTGAAGGAACAAAGCATCTTGGTGACCAGACAGAGGACAAAGTGTCTGCTCCATCTCTGGGAATGACACGTTTACTTGTTCTTGTCATAAAAGTTTTTCACTTTTTGGTCCAGCTAACGGACATCAGCTGCTAATCAAGCTGCAGAAATAACGCTGGTCCGATTGGAGCAAATTAAGGAGCGAAAAGCAGCTGCTGTGTCATTATTCAAAGTTATTCATGGATTCTGTTTTCTACCATTTAGAGGCCTCCGACTGTTCCCTTCTAACCACTTAATGCTTTTTAGGAAAATACACATTTATCAGAAGTATAAACATGGTGGCGTTTTTTGAGCAGTAGAAGAGGAACAGTGTCTGTCTTTGACGGAGTAAATGATTGTGTGATTTTCATTGTTAAAGCAAATCATTATACAAAGATCATTTAAGTGGACTGTTTCCTTCTTGTTCGTTCTCCTCCTTCTACTACTACGTCCTTTTCTGTCTTCTCTCTACTTCTTCCTCCTTGAATGAATCCAATATTTAATGTCCCCCCTTCAGACTTGGGGTGGATATTGGATATTATTTTCACATTAAACCCTCAACTGTGGATATTCATATCATAGGTGGTCCTGGATTATGAGACAATGGGCCCCTGGGCACAGACATGTAAAGGGCCCCACCACCTCTCCTACATAAGGACATTTTGAGTAATTTTGCAGACGTTTTGTGTCATTTCTTGATCATTTTGTGTCTCTTTGTGGTCGTTTTGCATCTTTTAGTACACATTTTGTGTCTCCTTTAGGTCGTTTTGCATCTCTCCATAGACGTTTGTGTCTCTTCGTAGAAGTTTTGAAACTCTTTTTGTTTTTTTGTATCTCTCCGTAGACGTTTTGCATCTCTTTGTAGTTGTTTTGTATTTTTTCGTGGTCGTTTTGTGTCTCTTTGTGGTCGTTTTGCATCTCTCCACAGATGTTTTGTGTGTCTTTGTGGTCGTTTTGCATCTCTCCGCAGACGTTTTGTGTCTCTTTGTGGTTGTTTTGCATCTCTCCACAGCAATTTTGTGTGTCTTTGTGGTCGTTTTGCATCTTTTCGTAGACATTTAGTGTCTCTTGTAGGTCGTTTTGCATCCCTCCAAAGACATTTTGTGTCTCTTTGTGGTCGTTTTGCATCTTTTCATAGACATTTTGTTTCTTTGTGGTCGTTTTGCATCTTTTCGTAGACATTTAGTGTCTCTTGTAGGTCGTTTTGCATCTCTCCACAGACGTTTTGTATCTCTTTGTGGTCGTTTTGCACCTCTCTGTAGACGTTTTGTGTGTCTTTGTGGTCGTTTTGCATCTTTTCATAGACGTTTTGTGTCTCTTTTAGGTCGTTTAGCATCTCTTTGTAGACGTTTTGTGTCCCTTTTTTAGTCGTTTTGTGTCTCTTTGAAGTTGTTTTGTAACTCTTTCAGGTCATTGTGCATCTCTTCGTAGACATTTTGCATCTCTTTTTTCAGTCGTTTTGTCTCTTTTTGTTTTTTTGCATGTCTTTGTAGTAATTTTTTGTCTCTTTGTGGTCGTTTTGTGTCCCTTTTTGGTAGTTTTGCGTCTCTTTGCGACTTCCCAACATGAAATGTTAGCAGTAACTTACTCATTTCAGCTAATTCCAAATAAAGACACGTTTATGTTCAAGTGACAAAGCAAAGTAGGAAACAATGTTACGTTATAGAGAAACAAAGTTCACAGACGACTTCATGGATGCCGACATTGACAATCACTGTTAGGTTCCTGTTTCCTGTTAAGTCCTTTTTTTGCCTCAACCTTATCAAACCATTTCCATGGTGGTGTAAGATATTTTCTTATTTTTGGAAGGCACTGACAAAGGATGTTGATCTGTCGACAGGCGGGATTTAACCATCAATAACGTTTTAATGTAAATGTTATGGAGCTGTAATGAGTAGTGCAGCGTAGAAAGAATAACTGGAGTAATTCATTAGTTTGAACAAAAATAAGGAATAATGTGTCCTGTGTTTTAGTTTTTGTTTCAGTAACTCTCTCTTTCACTACATCACTGTGAATATTTTCTCTGCTTGCTGCTCTCTGAAGTGTGAAACTGATACTGCCCCCCCCCCCCGAGGTCGGCGTTATAATCCTGCCTGAACAGCTGAGATTTAGAAGCCTCTGCGCTGTTTTTACTGCTCCGAGTTCTCACTGTGTTGAAAATATTGTCTGAAATTTGTCCTCTGATAGTCGCTGACGACGGTCTCGTCTCCTCCCCGTGTGTCTTTGTAGGGCGGCGTGAGGCCGAGGAGTCCCGCCGGGATCTGAGAGGGAAGAATTCGGCGTCCCAGCGGTGTAGACGGACCCCCGACTCCGGTCCCCCGCAGCCCTGAAGGGGACCAGCGTTCTGACTCCACGTGGACGAACGTGTCCAACAGGGATTCACACATCACCTCCGGGTTTTTTTGGCGCTTCTGATTGGACGCCGCCACACGCCTTTGTTTCCTCCTTTTTTATTTATTTTTTCCTCTTGGAATTGAGGTTCTGCCTCAAAAAATAAGGTGATGATTGCAATTTTATTTTCCATCAGAAAAGATGGGAACGTTTTCAGCCGCCACCACTGAGAGGGTGGATTATTGAGAGGAGCAGCTTGGAGCTTTCTGGAGAATTGAAATGGATGTTTTGCTGCTTGTTGAAACACCCGTGAAGCTGCAGAGTTCATCTGTAATCTTGTGGAATAACAGTGTGTGTTCATCCTGGGATTCAGACACATTTCCATGTAAATGAGGAGCTGATTTCTAAAACATCTGGAAGGATACAGAAGATTTACAAACGGAAAGAAAGATTTTAAGATTTCCGAGTTTGGACCAGTAACTTTGAAATATCTAGAGACTTTAGCAAATTAATTTACCTATAATATTATCTAAAAAAAGCACAAGATTTCCTTTGATTCTTTGATTCTTTTAATGCATTTGGTCGTGGTGCTCGTGGTGCAGCACGTTGCTCATTTCCAGACACCTCATTTGGACAAAAATCATATTTTTTTACGCCCAGTTTCTGCCGTCACGCCTCGACATTGTAACATTCTGTGATTTACATCCATTAATCTCTAAACCAGGCGGAGAGAATCAGTTGTGGTGAGACTACTACGCTGTCTCCAAGCCGATTAACCTCTTCATTAACTTTTGCCATTTTGTGCACCTTCTCCTTCATTTAATAAGAATGCTAATATATAAGATTACACATTTTATTGAGGATGCTGCTTTTTATTGACGGACAGCCCTTCATAAACAGAAACAAGACTGGAACTGCAAAACGTCTAATATTCAGAAAAGCTGCAGAATGTAACTGGATTTCCTCGACAACTATCTATGTGAGCTGTTTTTAAGTGAAATTATTAACTTCTTCAGGCAATTCTAAGGACCTTGGATATGATTTTCTTGATCATTTCAACAAGAAAACAGAAGCCATTTTAATCTTGTTTCCATTTTGTGAAGCATTGAGTGAATTTTTGAAGGATGTCGTCACTTAAAATTGACTTAAATGAATCAGTGTTCAAGTGAAGTGGCTGTACTGTCGTCGCCAGAGAAGCGAGCTCTGTTCGACTGCTGTTAACGACCTTTTATCGCCTGCTTTTATTGTAGTTCCCACCTTGGATTACGGCCCGCAGGATAGCAATGTCAGCATATTAATCTGCAATTAGAATTTGTCTTATTGACCCCCAGAGGGACGAGAAACTTGCCAAGTTTCACGACGTCCAGAGGATAACAGGACATCCTGCGCATCTGACATCACCTCTCCCTGCGTCGGGGAGGAACCCTCATTCTGTTCCGTCACCGCCATGGTGATGTCGCAGGGCACCTACACCTTCCTGGCCTGTTTCGCTGGCTTCTGGTTGGTCTGGGCCCTCATCGTCATGCTCTGCTGCTTCTGCAGCTTCCTGCAGCGCAGGCTGAAGCGCCGCCACGATGAGCGGCTGAGGGAGCAGTGCCTGCGGACCGTAGAGATGGAGCCGCTCAGCTGTCACCCTACAGGATACCCGCCGCCTCTTCCTCCGCCGCCGCTTCCACCGCCACCTTTAACGCTGCCCAGGGAGCCACCGCAGTTCTGCCCTCCTCAGATCCTGTCGCCGCCTCTTCCTCTGCAGGTTCCTCATCCCATGCCCCAAGCGAACTGGATCAGCATGCCAGGTAACGGAGAGGGATTCTTATTGGTTGGTTATTTGTTTTCTTCTTCTATGCACACATGCTTTTTATGCTGGTGTTTGAATGTTTTTTCAGTAGTTTTGAACCATTTTACTCTGAAATGAGCGTCAGTCGGTCTATTTTTTGCGGTGCATCCCACACCATCGGCTCTAGTCTGCCCATATCTGAGGTTTTTCTGCCGATTCAGCATATTGAATCAGCGGCGGAGCTCGTTGGTAGAGATGCACAGATACCACTTTTTTCAGACCGAGTACAAGTACAAGTACTTAAATTTGGTTCTCGCCGATACCGAGTACCGCTACGAGTACTTCTCTGTGCCAAAAGAAGGCGCCAGGGGTCTGCGGCGATGTCTGCAACCCACTCGATGCATCCCTACTCGTCGGTAAGAGAAATCACTCTGATTGGCTGTTCAGCTTAAACCAATCAGTGCACGAGAAGAGAAACGGACGTGAGGAAAGCAAGCCAACGAGCAAAGTCTAGAGGAAAAACACTGAAGGCTCTTTTCATTTTTCATCTTCATCTTATCTGATCATTCCAACACACGGATATTTTCACAGCAACATGGTGAAAAAAGTCAGCAAGCGCCGCTTTGTTTCATGTACGTATCGTAACTACGGCTTGTATATCCGCCGTCCTCGGTCTTCCGGTTTCCCGTTTTTGAAGGACGAATACAGACTACCTCAACCTGCTGGTGTGTAGAGTTATTTCATCTCATGCAGGCGCAAAGCGTACGCGGTAGTTGGTTGTTAACTGTCGTTTTTTGCGGTGTGTTCAAGTGCAACCTTGTGGCCAAAACACAGGCGACGTGAGGCGACCCAACGGTCGTCTTGATGTGTCTGGGCCTTAAAAGCAGAGCCACGGTGGGAGAAGGTGAGAACTTTTGTCAAATTCGGACTCCTGGAAGCAGTAGTTAAGACTTGGTACATGCGGGACTCGAAAAAGATTAGTTTGTTTATTGTTTTTGCCGGCACCAGTGACATGAAAATGGATGATTGTAGGTTTGACGTGCTGCCGGTTTTAGAAGTGAAAATCAACAACATCTTTGCTGATTCAAATCGCTTTGTTTAAGTTCCAGCTGCCTTTGACTTCAAGATATCCGGCCCCAATAGTGTATGAAACAATCGCAGAGGAGTGTTTTTCTTTCCTCATCTCTCTGAAGCGGTCTTTTAACTAAAATATGAACCACTGAGTCCATTATTCTCGACACTAAACTCACTGCAGGTCTTCTCTCTCGAGCAGAACATTAATCTTTTCTCTACCGCTGAGTGTAAAATCACCGACAAATATCAAACCTGTCACATCTTATTCGCTCTTCATTAACAGACCAAATGCATATTTCATTCATAAGACTCATAATTTGTACAAAACAATACAACAAAGACCGAGAAATAATGAATAGATTCACTACATTCGTATGAGTAATAGGTGCAGAGAGAAAAGGCAGAGGACGGGAGGAGGGTTTCAGTTTTTTCACTTGTGTCAGATTTTTTTTAGACACTTCGCTTCCCAGCATCCACCTCCCTGCCTGCCGGGCAGCGTTCCCCCGCAGGGCGTCATGGTGACAGCTGCCGCTGAGGCGTGGGTGGTGACTGTGGAGGCCCAGCGGCGACGGAGCGAGCAACAAACACGGACGGGCTAAACTAAGAGAGAGGAACAGAAAGACAAGAAGAAAGAGACAATCGGAGGGAGAGTGTAGGAGCACAGCTGGGCGAGAGAGGGAACAGATTCCCAGGTCTCCATCTTAGAGGATACGTTTCTCCCCATACTGTATGTGGAAAGAGTTACTGATCACTACAATCATTCCTCCGTGAAGCGTTCCCTTCCTATCAGAACCATGACACTCTAGGTACCCCCCAAGCGTCAGTTTTGTACGTGTCAGGGAGAGTGTCTATATATGCTTGTTACATGCATAGTGTCTTTTCAAAATAAACTTCCGTCTTCATAGGAAGTTTAGGTTTAAGCCTAGGTAACACCAGGAACGTCAGGAGCGCGTGGCGGCTGCGTGATTCATACGTCGGGTGTTCACACCAGCTGCGTTACAGCTGCGTGTTTGCTGCGTTTTCTGCTGCTGCTGTCAGCCCTCTCTTTCTATACAGAGTTTTCCTTTTAATGGCCATTTCATTTCATTATAAATATCATTTGTATTTATTTTAGACAGAGAAAGATTAAGAAACGTGTGGTAATTTGTAAATAATAGTAATCATCCACCATTAAAACTCTGTACCATATTCATTCATGGCGCTCTCCAAGTCACTGCATGTTCTACAACAATGTCCGGCACATATTTCAGAATAAAAGCCTCGTGTTAACAAATTAAGGAATTCTGTTCACAGAAGAAAACGCTTGAGGGCTTTTATTTTGAAATGAAAGCAGGAAGTGTTGATTTAAACCCCATACTTTATCAATTCATGGAGCGCTCCAAGTCACTGCATGTTCCACAGCACTGACTTCTCATATTTCAGAATAAAAGCCTTGTGTTAACAAATGAAGGAATTCTGTCCATAGAGAAAATGCTTGAGGGCTTTTATTTTGAAATGAAAGCAGGAAGTGTTGATTTAAAAATCTCCTTTCATCCAGGAGACTGCTGTTTGTGTCCCATGTTAAGAACGTCAAGTCACATTTCCACTGTACAAACATTGTAGTCTAAGCCCAACCATGTAGTTCTTTACTTAACCTAACTATAGTGGTTTTGTTGCATTGTTATGTTGTTACGTTACTATTTGAACGCAAACCTTGATCTTTTTTCTAACCTCAACCAAGTCGTTTTGTTGCCTAAACCTAACCAATCGCTTCACAACATCGTGGCATCGTGCATTTCTGCAAGTGTGATACGAGGCTGATATGAATCGTATTTATGAAATCCGAATCTGTGGTTGCAGAAACGCACAATGCCTACAGTTTTTCTGCCCACTGGGTTGAAATCCTACAAGCTCTAATAGCCGTTAGAGCATTAACAGCAGATTTGTTATTTGCATAGCGTTTCATCAATTTAAGATTGCACAAAGATTTAATGATGCTGTTGTCTCTAACATAACAATCTGAAATTATTTTACAGAGGAAAAACAATAAATCAAAAAGCGACAAAGAGAAGAATTAGAAAGCAATGAAGGAGGACCAACACCAGCAAGAGGGAAAGAGAGATTATTAGAGGAGTAAAAGGAAAGCTGGAGTGAGTAAAAGGAGCGTCAGCTGCTGTCAGAGATGGTTAATGAGCGCAGACAGACAGTAACGGATAAAAACAAAAGGTTGCTGGAGTCTCGGTCACAAAGCAGACTGATGAAGAGGTTTAGTATCCAGGCAGCAGCAGAGCTAAAAGAGAAGCAGGTGCCGACTGGCTGAGCTCAACAGAGGACGGAGAGAGAGCTGTCTCACTCGTAATATAGCAGAGGGGAGAGATGGACGTGGAGATGGTGAGACTGGGATCAGAATCACATCACTTTATTTCACTTCTACTCCAGTTACACTTCTTCCGATAGCTGTGCTGTATCAGAAAGTGTAAACGCAACCAAGAAGCATTAGAGATTGACCACTAAATCTCACTAATCTAGTTCGTTTAAACCTCAGTTGCAAGATTATTCAGTGCACCTCGCGAAAACGAATGCAGTCTAATACAACAATCCAGCAATAAATCAGAACTTCATGAAGGCTGTAATGTAACGTTTTTGTTGAGACCGTTTTATCATTATAAATAATGTTTGTAGTGTACATTCAACCAGTCATACTAATGTTTCTGTGTAATCCTGTAACTCACCATGACCAATGTGATCACCGTGTGGTTTATACAGTAGCTCCTGTATCACACTACACATAGTTTCCCCTCACTCAGCCGGCTGCTCTCTGACGGTGGAAACATCAGTCCCGTGTGTTTCTATACTGACGTGTATTTAAAGCGCTGCTGGCAGCTGCTCGTATTGTTGACAGCAGAGAGAGAGATGGACGGGGGAGTTAGGACAACAATGACAGTCTGATCCTGTAGGAGTGATGGATTCTGGCCAGGTACACACTCACACATACATTTGCATCTATAAATAAATCCAGCTCCA
Organism: Sebastes umbrosus; assembly: GCF_015220745.1. NCBI lineage: Eukaryota > Metazoa > Chordata > Actinopteri > Perciformes > Sebastidae > Sebastes > Sebastes umbrosus. The sequence continues at coordinate 1,980,458 of NC_051285.1, read as the reverse complement.
TGGCAACAGTTCAACAAACAGCTGTTGATTTACACGTTCGAGCTGTGGATTGCTTTTTGATGGTGTAATTGTGTCAGGGACACTGGAAGTCAAAGCACCAAAGTCAAGCATGCAAACTGCAAGAAGATGATGAGGACAAAAGATTTACCTATGACCAGTTCATCATTCAGTAGTTTATTATGATGCAGGGCAGTGAGGACATTTCATACAGGAGACAAGCCGTCACTCTGTCACTGTTGCTGTTAGCAGAGACTCCAGTCTGCAGTGTAGTTCACTTCACTGATAAACCTGAGAGTTATACACATGGGCGGATTATGAGACAATGAGCCACTGGGCACAGACATGCAAAAGGCCTCGCCACCTTTTCTACATATAGGAGCAAGACACACAGTGCGTCTCTTTGTAGTCATTATGCACCTTTCCATGGTTTTGTGTCTCTTTTTGGTTGTTTTGTGTCTCTTTGTGGCTGTTTTGCGTCTCTTTGTAGTTGTTTTGTGTGTATTTTTTGGTCATTTTGTGTCTCTTTGTGATTGTTTTGTGTCTCTTTGTGGTTGTTTTGCATCTCTTTGTGGTCATTTTGTGTCTCTTTGTGGTTGTTTTGCTTCTCTTTTTGGTTGTTTTGTGTCTCTTTGTGGCTGTTTTGCGTCTCTTTGTAGTTGTTTTGTGTGTATTTTTTGGTCATTTTGTGTCTCTTTGTGATTGTTTTGTGTCTCTTTGTGGTTGTTTTGCTTCTCTTTTTGGTTGTTTTGTGTCTCTTTGTGGTTGTTTTGCATCTCTTTGTGGTCATTTTGTGTCTCTTTGTGGTTGTTTTGCTTCTCTTTTTGGTTGTTTTGTGTCTCTTTGTGGTTGTTTTGCTTCTCTTTGTGGTTGTTTTGTGTCTCTCTGGTTGTTTTGTGTCTTTCTGTGGTTGTTTTGCACTCCCTGTAGTCATTTTGCATCTCTTTGTGGTTGTTTTGTGTCTCTTTGTGGTTGTTTTGTGTCTCTTTGTGGTCGTTTGTGTCTCTTTGTGGTTGTTTTGCGTCTATTTGTGGTTGCTTTGTGTCTCTTTGTAGTTGTTTTGTTTCTCTAAAAGGCCTGCATCTGGTTGTCCGCAGAATTTAACGCTACACATCCACACGATGCAATAAGCACATGATCAGTAGGGGCAGTGTTTATTTAGGGGCCTTAAATACCATCTACAACGACGTGATTGAGCCCCCTCTAAAAGTCACATCTTGAAAAAGACAAACTCTTTGACATTTTTTTTTTTTTTTTTTTTATTAATGCCAATCAAACTCATGCTGCTTGAACGGGCTATTTAAATAAATTGGAAGTGATTACATCCGGCAATACTAAATGTTATTTCCTCTCTCAGGAATAATTATGTCTAGAGGGCTGGAAGAGTTTTCTTTTCTTGTTTTTCTTACAAGTTCTGTTCCTTTCTGTGATCATTTTATTTTAGTTTTCAGGTTGAGAAAGTGGAAGACGCCCTGCAGGGAAAGTAATATCTTTTTTCCCCCTCATTTCCCCACCAGCTAGCTGGAACATCTCAAAAAACACTTTCACTATTTTACAGAGAAACTGTTGTTATTCCTACAGCATCAAGAAATTAGTTCAGTTGTTAGTCATTTTAAAAAAATAAACCTTTGATTCTTCATTGGACAAAAAAAAGTCATATTCTGGGGTGCAAACTTTCTTTTTTTTCCAAATAACCTCTGCAAGAAATGCACAAGACGAGCGACTGTTAAAGCAGAGAGCTTGTGCAACATTTGGACAAATATTGATCAGGATTCTGGGCAGATTTATCAGCCTGGAAACAGAAACTGCCTTCAGTTGTTCCAAAAAAAAAAATGCTCCAAGACTGAAGTTTGTTGCCCCGAGGCCCAAAATATTTCCTTTATACTGACAATACATTGAAATATAGACTTCACCGTCTTACGTAATGCACACGGGCTTTCTGTCAGGTCACAGGTATTTTAGAGATGTTGCAGGAGTGAACTTTTGTTTTGCACCGTAGATACTTTTTCCTTTAAAATCTTATTTTTGTGCTTGTATTTCTCTCGAGTAAAGCTTTAATGTCATCCAGAAGAAAATGTCAAATTAATCTGTGTCAGGTAACAAGACGCATCGATAAAATGCCACAAATCTACAACCAAACTGCACCTGAGAGTTTAACAATTTAGCGTTTTGTTTTCTGTTGTTTCAACCACATGATGGGAGATTGTATCTGACATAAATAAAAGAAAACATCCTTTTATTTATGTCAGCTGTATAGCAGCTGAAACGCCCGCAGCACAACGCAAGACAGTCTGTTGACGATGATTCATGTCTCAACGTGACAAAAGAAAAACCTGAAGGTGTTTCTGCTCAATAAACTGAACTTTCTGCATCAGTCTGAACATTTCACTGCTGAGTTTTTTTAATTGGTTGCTAATAGAAACAGAGTTTAGCGCTGCTCAGTGTTCGGAGTCCTTCAGTGTAAAATCAGCAACAGGTGTTGAATGGTCCAATTAGTGGAGAACAAGTAGGAATCTGTTAACTGCTGGTGTTCAAAATACTGCAGAAAATATCTCGTCAAGGCTTTTATTTGAGTTGTGCGGTGCTCGTATTATACAACACAGTGCGGATAAACATTCTGATGAATCATCAGTGCCAAGAAACCCAACAGACTTCTTTCCAAACAAACAGAAATTCACCAAAATTAAATTATTTTCAAATTAGAATTTTCAGTCTCAATGATTAGAGGTCCGCGGGTAGATATTATGTTTATATAAAACTAATTTGCAACACAAACACAAGAGCCACAGACTCTGAACAACAACCCACATTAAGTCTCCTACTTATCTAACTTACAAACATGAACACACGTCTTGTCCTGAACCTTAGCTTGTTGAACGAGCCACAAACGTACTTGCAAATGGTTTTCATTTTTTTTGGTTGTCTTACGAATGTGCCATGGAGGAAGGGAGGAAGGGTTATTTTAAAGATTGGAGGGGCAGATATACATCTACGTGGATTAAAAAAAGAATACCATGTTTGTATACTTATGTTAGAATGATACCAGTATGTATCGTATACCAGATGTATTCTATAATCTCAATCTAATAAACCTTCAGTATTGAAAAATATCAATTTTATACTATGAAACCATAAACTAAATTTACTAACTAAACGGAAACATTTTGACTGAAATTAATAAAACAGAAACAAAAACACTGTTCATGGTCTATATAGTGAAAAAGAGAGAAAAGACACATTTTCACTATGTGATTATGTATGTTGTTGCACAATGTGCTGCATTGCAGATCCTCCACTAGAAATGATGCTTCAGTCTTCAGCGAGAGGCAGAAAGATGGTAAACAAGTGTTGCCTGAAATGAGAGCGAGTGATTAAGGGAGATAATGTGAGAGAGAGAGAAACACAGTTCAGACCAAATGTGCTGTGATGGTTTTCTGTTCCCACAGCTGAACACGCTGATCACGTGTATCACAGCGGGACGCCGTTTATTACAACCGTTTGGGTTGTGACCTGCAGATGAACATGTTGTTTATGTATTGCTTCGGCGTTATGCAGCCCACATGCTCATTAGTGTCTCTTGTTGGCGTGTTTAGACTCTGGGAAAGTTTCATTTTTTAAGATGCAGTTTGACTCGTTGATGCATGTTGTGATTAATCTCCTCTTTTTTTTCCAGACACAGACATATTCGGGAAGCCGCCCTGCTACGAGGAGGCCGTTCTGATGGAGGACCCTCCTCCGCCCTACAGCGAGGTCTTGGCCGACCCGCGGGGGGGCACCTACTTGAAGCCCGCCCCGCTCCGAGCCGCGCTACCACCGCCGCTGCCTCCGCCTCTCAGGGAACACCAGGATCCGCCTCCGGTGTTCACGTCCGAGACCAGCAAGCCTCCCGTGTTCCCTGAGCGGGGCTACTCCTCCCTGATACGCCTGCCATCGTCCCAGCGCTGGGACTCGCTGGGTCACCTCCTGTCCAACATGGACTTGAACCACAACAACCTCACCCCGCCGGGAGCACGCTCCATCCAGGCTGCCGCCGCGATGGCCACCATGCCCCGGCGGGAGCCCAGGACTCACCATGACGGACTTGGGCTCCGAGGTGGAATACAAGGACTCCAAGGAAGCATACAAGGACTCCAAGGAAGCATACAAGGACTCCAAGGAGGCATACAAGGATTTCGTGGAGGGATACAAGGACTCCAAGGGGGGTTCCAAGGAGGTTTCCAGGGTCTTCAGGGCGTGCATGGACTAAGGGGACTCGAGCCCAGCTGTGGCCTGCCGACAGCCTTCCCTCTGCTGGGTCGTAGCACCGCCGTCTAGACCTGGATGCTTACTGGAGGAGTCTAACTAACCAACACGTTGGTCCATCTCTGAGGAGCCTTCAAGCAGGAGGTCTATAAAGACAGACTTCCTGTCTATATGCCTCCTTCGCTGCTCCGTGTTAACAGCGCTAGTAGTAGAGATTTAATTCCCGGAAAGAGGGTCAAAGTGCAGCGAAACGGCGTTAAAAGGAGTTAAATCCCGGTGCAGCTCTGTGGGCGAAAGGGGTGCCACTTTACTCTGCTGGGATCGTGGCTTTTTCAGCTCTGTGTGCGAGCAAAAGAGGAAATTACTCACCGTTTCACACCAGTGTTGTTGAGAGTTACAGTTTAACAGAAGCATCCTGGTGTCATATTGAAGCTAATTGAGTCGGGGTGAGAGAAAAGGACCCGGTAACGAGGTAAAAAAGGACGAGCTGTTTCTCATCCAGACTCCCTTCATTTTCGTGTCGCCCTCTCGTTCCGTTCATCCCTCCTCTCGTCTCGCTCTGTGCCTGAGCAACCTATTGTACCAGTCTGCCGTTGCCATGGCTCCCGGGAACTGTCTGTTGCCCACGACGACCTCTCCTCTTTTATCTGCTCTGATTTTTTTGAAGACTCTGCTCACAGCTTGTCTCATCTCAAGGGGCTGCGAGTCTTAAAAGAAACACGTGGTGACCCTTTTGTTTGTGACATTAGAGCCGAAACAAAAGGTAAGGGCCACCATAAGCGAACCAAGTAGAGTACTTGGATTGCATTTTGTAACATGCTGCTTCGTTGTTTTCAATGTCTTTACTACAAAACTCTGGAAGTCTGGGCGCTATCGGTGGTCTCAGGACGGCGTCAGCTGGGTGGAAAAAACATTTTTCATGTATAAATTTACTAAGATTCTTTTAAGCTTTGTGACAAATGCCTTTTTTCTCTTGTGAAATAAAAACATCTTCACCTGCTAGGCTTCTTCCAATAATTGATGGAGTTAATGAAAGCCAAACTGGTTACTGCAGTATAAGATTAAATATTGGATCCCTCCCTCTGGAGCATCTTGAAATCAAAATTAAAGCCATTAATTTTCACTACACGTCTTCCTTTCAGTTTTTTTCTTCGGCCTTATTTTATTGGATGTTCTGCATTTTATTTTACCTGCTTACTCTCGTCTGTTTCTTCTTTTCTATCTGATGGTTTTGATCACAGTGAGAACTAAGTGCAGGAAAAATGACATGTAGCCTATTCTTCTTTTCTTCTGGCTCGTGGCTGCTCAGGTTGACACTACGCCGCTGACCGTTGGTAGTGAAATGCAGCTGTATAGGCGAGGAAGAAGAAGATTGCTAGTGTTAATATTCTTTCTACTTGGGTCTGTTCAGGTCCACTGCTTTTTGGATCGGGTCAACAGTGATTACCCTCAGGCCTATTCGGGATTTAGTCTGACTGTCCTTGGGTTTCCTTTTGTATGCTTTCATGCTGTCAAGAGGGACCAATTTCAAGTTCTTGCACATAATAATAAAGGTCTTTGCACACCAAGTACGTATGCGTTTACAACATGGGTGCATGCTGGGTGCACGAAACTGAATTCTCTACGTTTGTATTTGACGTGTCACAAATGCGTTTAATCAAAGTCTGTGTAAAGCCCGCGTGGGATGGTGGATCGGTCAAACAAACAGACGACCTTCACCCTGAAGACAGCTGCATTTCTGTTTTGTTTTGTTTCAATTTACAATGTTTAAAACTGTGACTGTAATCCGGGAGAAAATATGTTTCCCTTGAAATGTAATTGAGAATACAGTTTAGTCGTATGGGAAGGTAATGCTTATTTACAATCAAACTGGAAAGAAGAGATGTTCTCCTCTGACCTCTGACGTTTTCACATACATTATTCATCAGCTTATTCCTCTGCTTCTCTCAGCTGTAAATTGAGTCTGAATCTGCCAATCAGGAAAGCCTTTAATGTAAATTGTGAATTTCAGTTTCTCTCTGACTCCCTCTCCTCCTCTCCTCTGCATCCTTACTTTTTAATTCCCTCTTCATCGTTCTCTGTGTCATTTCCCTGATTTATTGTAATGCTGCTGCTTCATTGGTGTAAGACGCAGCACTGAGTGTCGAGGAAATGGAAATTTGCCACTTTGGCAAAGTCATCATTGCTGCCACTCATCGCTGGCAAAAGGTTTTCATGTTTTTTTCTGCGTCTCGCTGTGCTCAAAACAAGTCACTTACTTCCCTTCATCTCAGCCTGTCCCTCTGGAGCGGAGGAGACAGATCTGACGTGATAGAAGCGAAGACAAAATCGAGCTCAGATGTTTTTCTGCAAGTAAAGAGCATTTCAGATGTGTCCCAGTTAACTTCCTGTTTGCAGGTTTGCACGCTAACATGCTACTTTTAGTACATTAAAACAGTACGTGAGATTTTTTAGTACGTCCGAAACCAATAGTACGTGAATTGCAGATTATTTCCAGTGAAATATTACAGTATGCAAACACTGGACTTTATGATTCTCACAAGTCACCGTTTGGTCACATGAGGGGTTACCATGGTTACGTGTCTCCAACCTGCAAGGAGGCTCTCAGGAAGTGACAATGTAAATTACCTCTCAGCGCGTCCAAAAAGCAAAAATAGGTCTTTCTTGCCTTTATTCTACGTTACTAGCTCTGAGCGTAACGTATTCACGCGGATGTGTCTACATGGTGTACAAAAGACACGGTAAACGCAAGAACGGCGTTCTTATTGCACGCTAAATGCCTTCTGACGCAGCTTATGAAAATGACATCATCCGACAGAAAGTAAACATGGACCCAAGCTGTTGCCTAGCAATGCAATTATTATAATAACCTCTGGTGGCATATTTGAAAGAAATTAGATTTCCCTTTCTCCCAACACATTTGATTAAACCTCATAAAAGCGATTCACGGTCGGAGATTCCTGCAGCAGCGCTCTTACAAAAGGAACCATGCTGTTCATTTTTAGTGGAAAATCAAACGTTTGAGTTAAAGGCTTCGATATTGCCCCGCTGTTTGGAGGCACGCTGGTAATTTGACTTTTGATTTTATGGTTCTACATTTCTACCATGCTATAAAATCAGGCGCTTTAGTTTTGCATCCAGCATTGTGGAGTTGTAGACTCACATTCTGTATCAGAGATTCAGCAGTTAATTAGTCAAATCCATGGAGCCTGTTGGTGTTTCCTTCTGGCTCATCTGCAAAAGCTGATCATGTAAAGAAGTAAAGAAGAAACTTTCACACATTGTGCTTCAGAGAGCACCTGAATCAGCGATGTCGCATCAGCTGTGAAAGGTTAAACACCTGCTTTGCATCATTAATCATGTGGCCTAAGGTGAAACTCTTCTACACATAAAGAAAAAGAGCAGCAGATTTCTAACCAACAGGAGGTGAATCACCCCTCTAAACAGATCGCCAATCGTGTTTGACTGAGAGCGACAACTACAGTACAGCAATTTGTTTAAATGTCACATCCTCTTCAGCCCTTCTCATTCCCTGCTGCCACACAATAATAGTAATAATGGTTTTAGATTATCATAATCATTTCCAGCTCTGGCTTCTGTCGAGGTGGAGAGCCTCAGTAATAATGTCGCAGCCCATCAGCATCATAAAATGAAAAGGGGAAGGGTCGAGATCGGCGGTCGCAACATTTTCTCTTTCTGTTTGTGTGTTTGTGCTATAGCATTCGGTTATGGGTATACACATGATTATTTTATCTTTCAAAAAAGGAGAATGGTCTCCTAAAAATCACGTTCCCGTATTAAAAAAATTGTATCGTTAATTACGTTTCGAGGGAACGTATTTTCTCCTGGATTGCGTTTGTTTTTCACGTATAACAAATCAATTTCTAATCAAAGTCCACCCAGGAGACCAGTGTTCGTGTCCCGTGTGAAACCAGAAGTAATGTAGGCTACTTCCAGAGGAGTCTCCCACCGTTGGCTATTAGAAAGAATACAAGTTTAACATCCGGACACACCAGGAACGTCAGCATCGCGTGGCGGCTGCATTACCTGTTGTTTTTTATTTCGGCGTCCGTGTTAACAGGTTAGAGCAGCCACACTGCCCGCGTGAGACGCGCAACTCAGCTGCATCTCTTCAAGAGAATAGAGGTCTCGCCTATTTTTGACGCGTGCCGCGCACGTTCACAGCAGCAACAGACAGTGAAAGTGATCTATTGACTGTATATTGATATCATATCAGCAAGATTGCTACAGTTTTGATGTCTATCTGTAGAATATGTTACGGAGATGAAAAAAAAGTGACGACTGGCAGTGTGGCTGCTCTAATCTGTTAACACGGGCGCCGAAATAAAACAACAGGTAACGCAGCCGCCACGCGCTACGGACGTTCCTGGTGTGTCCGGGCTGTAATAAGAAGATGAAAGTTGCAGGTCTGTGATGGGATACAACCTTTGGCTCTCCACCACCCCAACCTCGCTGTAAAGGTGTCACACTAGTTCTTGCACTGAATGTTGCCATTGGACGTCCAATACGAACATAAATCCTACGGATACTGGGCTGCAAACACTCCAACATACAGTCGCTGCTCTTATTAACGGACACAATGTCAAACAATTCTTGTGTTCTATTGGAGAAGTCTGGAGACCCAGTTCAGATATATATAAAGAAATATAAAAATACATCATCACAGGCGCTGCGAGAAGCTGTCAATACTCTCGGTCATTACGCCGGTGCCTTCAGGCTGATGATTCACAGATGATCCAACGTTACATGTTCACACCTTCACACAAATATTTCTTGGCCTTGATAAAACTGAGAAATGGATTGCGCAACTGAAGATGAGCACAGTTTTTTTAAGACGTGCGTTCCACCACGGACACAAACACCTTGGTAATGATGATGATGATTCAGCCGGCGAGGTTACATAAAGAGAGAGAGAGAGAGAGAGAACATTCAATACTGTTTCCACCTCTACAGATGTGCTGTCCAGTAATAAAAAGAGACTTGACGCATTTCAGTAACGCAGAGTGACGTCTTCATGTGTTCTCATTGTTCATTTTGTTGTTTTTTTTGGCAGTAGGTGTGCACTGAATATTTATATGTGATCTATTTTCTACTGAGCAGCAGTCCCAGAGAGTACGTGACATGAACATGCAGCGTTATGTCTCATTAAATATGCCTGTGGGAGTAAGAGATTATAAGGTGTGAAGTCTGCTGACAGAGGGGCATTTATTTATTCTAAAAGGTCACACGACATTGACGACAAAAAAATATGAAGTTTCCTTGGCAACGATTCGAGAGTTTGACACACAGCGTGACTCCTTCTGCTGGCACACAGAAAAAAAAAAGACGACGACACGCCGCTGAGATTTTCTCCTGACTCAACCCGTCTAATGTCGAGCCTGCATGGGGATGGCATCAGCGAGAGTACGTGTTGCCTGGCAACCTGCTCGGCCGTGTTGACATGTAGTAAAGAGAGAGAACATCAGCTCAACCCTCTCTGTCACACCGCCAGCAGCGGAGCATTGGCTGCCCTCAGTCCCCCCGCTGCTGTCCTCTGATTAGAGCGTCTGCTGGCGACCGTGTTGCCCCGCTGACCCCGGCAGGGATCGAGATGTTGGAGGGTCTTTTCTGGTTCCAGCTGCGTCACAAATCTCCTCACAGCCAGTTCACTGGAGAACTGCAAAAACATGAATTCTGCAGAGTACCATTTCACTTTTTATGTTTGTCTTGTTTCAGCTTACGTTAAATAGATTTTAAAGAATTAAAGACAGGTTTTTATTTGTCTCTTGGGCCCCTCAGCCTCACCAAGGCGCCAACTTCCTGCTCCAAATTAATATTTTGTGGCTCCAAACATGTTGTTCCCATACACCCTACGTTCGTAGCTACGAAAAGTAATGCACTATAATTCATATATATCCCACTAGGGATGCACCGATACTGTGCTCATGTACTCGTACTTGCAAAACGGCTCCGGTACTACTTTACGGTGGTGCGCCCGACCCCGCTGGGCCGGGATCCCACCTCAGCCGGCGCGCTCTGGCCCTCACTTTCATTGCGCCATGAGGTTTAGCTTACACCCTCTGTCTCGCACGTGCGTCAGACTCTTTGGTTCGTGTTTCAAGATGGGTCGGGTGAGTTGCCGACATTGCCGCAGACCCCTGGCGCCTTTTACGTGTGCCGATCCCCGATTTGGCGGCACAACGCGGGGGGGGGCCCACTGAAGACAGTTCGCCCCGGTCGACAGTCGCACCGGGAGCAGGGGGCGCAGCGAGCACTTTGTCCACGGTGCGGCGATGTCCGGGCGGGGAGCGCTGTAAAGCTGCGGCCGCGAGCCACCTTCGCCCCGAGCCTTTCCAAGCTGACCTAGAGGCGCACCGCCTTGTATGCGGGACTCCCCAGCCTGCCGTGTGTCGCTCACACCCTCCAGCTGGCTGTTAACGACGGTCTTTTGGCACTGTTGTCGAAACCTAACCAAATTGTTTCCTGTGAAGACAGAAGTTTATTTTGAAAAGACTTTATGCATGCAGAATTCGAGAAGTGTCGCAAGATATTCATAAGAAAACGCATGAAAAAGTGAGGAATAACGTATCTTAAGATACGATCCGTTGTGCGAGTATACGTTGCTCCACCGAATAAAGACTGCAGACTTTAGAAACATCCCTCAGAAATGTGATTTGGTGTGCAGGTATATTAAATCTTAAATTTTAAGAATCAGTTCTTTCTTACTCACAAACTAAAACATACTAGTGCTCCAGTACGACTCCCAGTGGGCGATTCACATCGTCTGATACTCGTCTGCTGCTACCAGCTCATAGAAGTTTGTCTCAGTCATGACATCAACGTAAACTTAAGACTAACTGTGAACCTTTAATCAGGTGATGTCTAAAGCCTCAAAACAGCCCATTGAAGAAGTGAGAATCAGACGAAATGTCCTCCGTCTCTCAAGGTTGAAGACTTGAACAGGCTGCAGCTTCACACACACACACACACACACACACATACAGAGAGAGAGTAACACAGCTGTTACTGCCTCGTTTCATTCATCTGGTGATGAGCTGACGGTCGTTCACAGCAGAGAGAGAAACACACCTGTGAAGGTTAATGATGGTGATGAACAGCCTCCTTCTTTCCTTCTACAGTCATTCGGTGCTGCAGATGTTTTGTTCTGACATTTTTCCATATTCCAGATGAGCCTTTGATTATTTCTCCTGGAGCGCCTTGTTTGTATTTTAATTTTCTTTCCTGTGTTTTTAATTTAGTCTTGCAGTTTATCAGTGTTTTTAACAAAGCTGTCAGTGTTTTTATTCCAAGCAACAGCAGACTTAAAAGAATGAAAATTAAAAACAATTAAATGATAATCGCTATAAGAGTTGTTTTTTTTTTATTTATTTTAAATGTTCTGCTGTTAATTTGATAAACGGGAAGAAGTTGTTCATGATTTATGGGTTGATGACGGAGAAGTTGTACTAGTTTTAATGGGTTTCAGGGGAGATGTTCTTGTTTTGTTTATTACCTCCGCCAAGGCCGAAGGTTATGTTTTCACCGGCGTTGGTTTGTTTGTTTGTTTGTCTGTTAGCAGGATTACTCCAAAAGTCCGCGATGGATTTGAACGACATTTTTTGGAGGACTCGGGTGTGGCACAATGAACAATCCATTAGATTTTGGTGGCGATTCGGATCATGATTCGGCTTCAGGAATGTTTTTAAGGATTCCGATCAGCCAGAACATTAAGACCTCTGGGTATAACACATGCATAGTGTAACTGATGATGCGTTGATGATGCGTCACCCTGCCTCTTTCCTTCTGCCTGCAGAGAGAGAGACAGAGAGAGTTTGTTTCTGTGACACACGTGTCAATTTTCACCCCAGTCTTTTCAAAATAAACCTCCGTCTTAACAGGAAACAACCTAGTTAGGTTTAAGAAAAGGTTGTGGTTTGGGTTAAAATAACTGCGGTAGTGGCGTTTCTTAAGTACGGAACAAAAAGTTACGTGACAAATAAATCAACGTTGACTTCTGGTTTCACACGGGACACAAACAGTTCTGACCTCGTCCCTACACAATGTTTGTCCCTTTATACTTCCTGGTTCACGACTATATGGATATTATAGTGCATTACTTTTCGTAGGTAGCTATAGCTACGAGCAGTGTATGAGACCAGCCTGTTTAGGGAGTGACGGGGAGAGAAGTTGGCAGCTGTAGGCCTAATGGTAGAGTTGTAGTAGTACTCCTTGTAGTGCAGTAATTACGGATATTACCAGAAGAAGTGCACAGTCATCTTTCCTCCAAGCAATTTGGGATTCCCCCTTTGTTTCTCGATGTTATCTTCTCTCCAATCAAACATTTAATGTGGATCCTGCGGCTCAGAAACCACATCCATATTTTGTTTTTTTCAGTCCTGTTTTTACTGCCAAACGCCGACAGCAGCTCGTTCCTCTGAAGAATCTCTGAGTGAAACGAGGCGGTAGAAAACCTGCAGCCTCTCGGGGCCTCGATGCAGCTCGGTTCTAAGAGTCGCGCGCCGTCACGGAGCGTAATCAGAGCTCATTTCCACTGATTAATAAGTGAGCGAGGCTGCTCACCAAGTGGCCGAACCAATTGATTGGACAACCTTTGGAGTATTCCCATCTGTCAGCCTAATTACAGTTAACCCACCACCAGCCTTCCCTCTCAGCCACCACATCACTGCAACAAGCAGCTCAGAGGGGGAAAAAACCTGGTTAAATGCCTGATTTGAATGCAAAAAAGGACAAAAAGCCTGAAAAACAAGCTTTTAGTTTGCGGGTTCAAGCCTTATTTTCGCAAAAATCAAAGCCGTACATCAGTAAAGTCACTTCAGCTGGTTTAATTCTGAGGGGTGAGACCAATCATACACTTGTTTTATCATTACAATGTATGCATCCTTTCAGTAATTGTACAGTAAATGTCCCGCCAAACATATTTCTTGGCATTTTGGGGACATGGTTCAACAGATTAATTCTAAATATCCAGTTAGTTTGGTGATTTTGGACTGAATGACTTGTGACCAAATTTGCACCAGGCCCATGCACATGTTCGGAACTTGTTGCGCCCCCTTTTGAGCGATTTCAAAATAGTTTTACACACGTGGTTCAACATTGTTATGAAATATATCCTCTGAGTTTTTTATTATTGATTGGACAAACTATAGGCTATAAATGCCATGATAATGCACGAGGCATTTAGCGCGCTATATGAACGCCTTTCTCACATTTGGCGTGTCATTTGTACACCATGTAGTCTGTACTGACTGCAATATAAACGCATCCGCGCACCCTGGGAAATCTATGTATGACATAACTGTAAGTTGTTTATTAAGACCAGAAACAACAGAGGAAGAGGACAGGACAAACATCCTCTCAGAGAGAGGATCCAGCAGTGGAAAGGAAAGACAACGGGTCCATCTAGTGGTGGAAACGTCAAATACAAGATTCAGCTCAACGTTTGGATTTGGAGGAAACAAAGAACTAGATTATTTTTAATAAACAAATTCCTCTTCAGTTTTTATAAAGTAACTTAAATATTGTTCCTGTTTTCCCTTCTTTAAAGTTTTCCCCCCAGATTAAATGATCTAATGCTGGTGTGCATGAATGAAGACTGCTTGCACACAGCAACAAGCGTCTCCTTCTAGCAGGTAATCTGGCTTTTAACAACATCCCAGTCCAACCCTATTAACCCTAACCAGTGTCACTATGTAAGAGGAGCACATTTGAGATCTGCATCGGTCTTTTGCAAGTTCAGGAAAATCCCCGGTGTCCCATTTTCCACCTCTTTTATGCCTTTAAGGAGGGCGTCGTCACACCCTGATTGGCCAAATGCACCCAGCTGCTCCCAACTATCACTCAGGAGGCCTCACACCTGCACTACAGCTGATCTGAATCATGTTCTAATCACCTCAGGAGTCAGCCGAGAGGAATGTGGAAAAGAAAAATCTGTTTCACAAAAGAAAATGAAGACACAACTCGACTGCTACGAGGTTATAGGAGACCTTCATCAACCTGCGGCTCCGGAGCCACATGCGTCTCTTCAGCTCCTCTCCAGTGGCTCCCTGTGGATTTTTTAAAAAATTAATGGAAATGAATAACTGTTTTTTTGTTTACATTTTCATTTTTATTCATCATTGTTGTAGGTCTATGGTACGATGGTACGACGGAGTATTAGGGCCACATTGAGGGAAAAAAATAAATCTGAGATTTTGAGAATAAAGTCAAAAGTTTAAGAGAAAAATGTTGCAGTAATATGAGAATAAAGTCATAATATTATGAAATAGTAATTTGTAAAATGTGTTTTCCGTAGTTATGTTACGTTGTTTACGTACATTTTACTTAGTTTACGTACTCTCAACCATGATGTTTTTCCTAAACCTATCTAAGTGGTTTTGTTGTCTAAACCTTACTGCAGATAGTTTTGTTGCGTGGCATACAAATGACATGCGAAAAAAAACTTAAAATGCGTCGTCTTAACACGCGTAATGTCTGAGGAATGTTGTGCTATTTTAAATACGCCTTCCCAAGAGACCACGTCTGATTGTATAGAAGCCTATGAGAAGATGAGTCTACTTCTCTCTTGATTTATTACCTCAGTAAACATTGTAAACATGAGTTTATGGTCTCAATCACTAGTTTCAAGTCTTCTTCAATACAGCATGATGTTCATTTAGTAAATTATGGTCCCATTTAGAGTCAGATAGACCATGAAGCAGGGGATGCTTTAGGGTGTGACTACCTTGTGATTGACAGGTCGCTACCACGGCGTTGTCCGGTCTGGAAGTTATCCGTGTTTTCGTCTTACAACTTTCACCCTCTCACAGTGTTTTTCACTTCATGAAAGTTAATTATAACATTTTTGGTCTCTTAAAAAATGTCTTACTCAGCGTTCTGTTGTACTTAGCTCCGCCCTCTCGTGACGACGGCCAAAATATCGACTTCTTCTCAACTGTAGTCCACCAAACCAATGGGTGATGTCCACTTCTTATTATAAAGTTTGTGGTTTCTTTAATATAAATCGATGGTGCAATTCATGCATTTATTTTTAGGGATCTTTTACTCATGTTTAAGGATTTCCTCTCTAGAGAAACGTCGGTAAAGGCCCCCTAAAAAGTGACAAAACCCTCTAGCAGAACGTGGGAATTAAGCCATCAGGATGTCCAGTGGGAACAAAGTCAGGTGACATTGTTATAGAGCCAAGAAGGAGGTGGATGTGGACAATAAAACATCTTGACTTGACTGTTTTCATTTCATGTTTCTAACCAACATTCCCTTTAACCACACGGTTACTATTGTATAAGCGTGAAGATGAAGGTCCCCTATAACCTCGTAGCAGTCGAGTTGTGTCTTCATTTTCTTTTGTGAAACAGATTTTTCTTTACCACATCCCTCTCGGCTGACTCCTGAGGTGATTAGAACATGATTCAGATCAGCTGTAGTGCACGGTGTGGGGCCTCCTGAGTGATAGTTGGGAGCAGCTGGGTGCATTTGGCCAATCAGGGTGTGACGACGCCCTCCTTGAAGGCATAAAAGAGGTGGAAAATGGGACACCGGGGCTTTTCCTGAACTTGCTAAAGACTGATGCAGATCTCAAATGTGCTCCTCTTACATAGTGACACTGGTTAGGGTTGATAGGGTTGTACTGGGATGTTGTTAAAAGCCAGATTACCTGCTAGAAGGAGACGCTTGTTGCTGTGTGCAAGCAGTCTCTCTTGACAGACATTATCCAAGCACCTGCAGGCTTTGTTCTGTTCATTTATTTTCAAAACTGAAGAGGCATTTGTTTATTAAAAATAACCTTGTTCTTTGTTTCCTCCAAATCCAAACGTTGAGCTGAATCTTGTATTTGACGTCTCCACCACTAGATGGATCCGTTGTCTTTCCTTTCCACTGCTGGATTCTCTCTCTCTCTGAGAGGATGTTTGTCCTGTCCTCTTCCTCTGCTGTTTCTGGTCTTAATAAACAACTTACAGTTATGTCATAGATAGATTTCCCAGGGTGCAATTCTCCCCAAACATGACTTCAGACCGTCAGTCTTACCTGCCAGAAAGGTCAAAGTCCAATCAGACAGATGGGAGCAGGAGATTTTCCTGCAGCTCGTAGCTACAGCGCTATGATGTCTCCCAGTTTTGCATGAAGACAGTCGTCTTTTTGAAAAACTCTTTTCAGCCGTGACGACGACCTTGAGGTCTATTTAATCAGATTTCATTTGTCGTTCATCATTAGGACATTAACAGGTTCAGGAGCAGCTGCAGTCCTTCACTTCAGCTTTAAGGTCCCACATTATTCAGATTTCATGATTGTGTTTCCACAGTTCACAATGTGTTTATTGAATTTAATGATTTTACACGTTATATCTGCTCACATTTTAACCCTTATTATGCCAAAAGATTTAAGATATACAGTAGATGTTGTGAGTACATCTTCAACATGGTCTCTTGGGAAGGCGTATTTAAAACAGCACACCATTCCCGTAATATTACGACTTTTTTTCTCGTAAAGTTATGACTTTATTCTCGCAATATTGCGACTTTTTTCTTGTTAAGTTATGACTTTATTCTCGTTATATTACGACTTTTTTTCTCGTAAAGTTATGACTTTATTCTCGCAATATTGCGACTTTTTTCTTGTTAAGTTATGACTTTATTCTCGTTATATTACGACTTTTTTTCTCGTAAAGTTATGACTTTATTCTCTAAATATTACGACTTTTTTCTCGTAATGTTATGACTTTATTCTTGTAATATTAAGACTTTTTTTCTCGTAAAGTTATGACTTTATTCTCTAAATATTACGACTTTTTTCTCGTAATGTTATGACTTTATTCTCGTAATATTACGACTTTTTTCTTGTAATATTCTGACTTTATTGTGTAAATCTCAGATGTTTTTTCCCTCAATGTGGCCCTACTACTCCGTGGTACATTGTCTCTTTTGGCCCTCACTGCATTAGACTTATATTCTATATACTTAGACTATAAACTGTGTTACCTTCATCACAATGATCAAATGTTTTGTAGCTCCAGACAGATTTTCTCTTTTTTTTTCTCGCCTAAAATGTCTCTTTTGATAGTAAAGGTTGCTGACCCCTGGTTTAGTGGATGAACGTTATCAATAACACCTTTAACAAAATGTAGCTGACGTTGGATGTGAGCACGTCATTCGGGATGCAGAGGTATAAATCAACACCAGGATCAGCTGGTCCCGTGAACCAACGAGCCAAATAACCTGCAGATGAACTCTCCCGTCTGGTGAACACACACACACAGTAGTTATTATTGCCTAGGAGTTTTTATTTTCTACAGGAATTTACAGCAAAAAAAGACTAACACTGTTGTTGCTAATATTCCAAAAAGGTCCTGAAAGTCATTTTCTAGCACACTTTTTGACAGGTATTAAAAACACGCACACCTCCCGTCCCGTCTCGGCCCGCCCCGCCCCGCCTCTCACTCCAGTTTCCAGGGCAACTAAAATATTGCATCAATAAAAAATAAAAAATAAAATACATGTGGTACTTTTTTTTGCATTGGCACAGAACAAAAGCAGTCGGGCAGCAGACGTGGGTCAGAGAGGAGTTAAGAGACACTGTTAGTGTTTGATTTAAGCTGCGTGGGGGGAACAGATGTCAATTATTTTCACACTAAAACTGGAAATGTTCTGGTATGTTGTCTTATCCCGTGTGATCAATCGCTCCCACCTGCACAGAAGTAGACTAAAATGAACCAAAGTGTATTTTTAATTGCAGTTATGTTAAGTTTCTAAATGTATCGCCTACTTAGACATCAGTTTCTGCTCATTTAGTTCCCCTTTGCCCTCTGGAACTCTTCATTTCTATTTTCCAAACTCGTCAAATGGGCCCACTGCTGCTTGGTCAGTGCGTCATGGCATTAGAAAACGGTTGTGGTTGACGTTAAAGCTGCAGTAGTCAGTTTATTTTTGGCATCATTGGGCAACAATCCCATAATAACCTTTCAGCATATTGTAATTCAAGTGTTCTGAGAGAAAACTAGACTTCTGCTCCTCCTCATGGCTCTGTTTTCAGGCTTTAGAAAATCTAGCCCGTGACGGGAGACTTTGACCAATCACAGGTCATTTCATTGAGAGAGCGTTCCTATTGGCTGTGCTCCGGTCATGTGACCAGAACTTGGTGTTGCTTCACCAGATTTCACAATGGCGGAGGCGTCACAAACTTTCTCATTTTCCAGCTAAACCGTGCACTACAAGATGATTCTGAGAACATCTGAGGAGAGAAATAGGCATTAACATAACAGAATATTGATTCATGTTTGATCAGCGCTGCCTAGTTTGACCGTTTGGTCGGAGTTCAGAGTGATTGACAGCCGGCTCTCATAGACGGCAGCTGGACAGCAGACCTCAGATCAGCTCTTACTGCTTGTTTTCCTCCGGTCTGTGAAATCTTGTTAGGAACACCGGAGGGACATGATTTTTTCAGGTCACCTGTTTCATGTACTACTGTCAGGATATAGCAACCGTTTTATAAAAATAACTTTTTTGAAATCATATTTACTCCGATCTCGCCTACTGATGCTTTAACTTGACTGACTAACGGCTCACGTGAGATATATTATGCGGGCAGAGCAACTGACGTAGTATAAAGTGCGTGAGAGTCCGCTAGGTGGGAGAGAGTCGTGGTGGGTGACTAAACTAAAAGACAACGTTGAATTTTCTCACGTCTGTCGTTAGTCCCGTGAATCTAAATAATGTGGATTTAGTTGAAAGGGTGCCTCCGTGCGTCGGTATCTGATGCCGAGGGGAACTGACCAAGCGGCAGTCATTGATAAGTTGGCGGTGAGAACGGGTAAAAGAGACGCATTAAAATGGTCTGACAGATGTTAACTTTCAGTCCCTAGCAGCGGTGAAGGAAGGATATACTCACACGATTTAAAAGGTTATTGATTTGCTGTAATAGTTCTTCCCTGTGAAGAGACAAACTTTTGGCATATATAAATAAACTTGATCTGACAGCTTGTGATAGATCGTGAACATCTGGTTCTCCATGCAGATTAAAACAAAGCCCCAAAAAATAATAATATTTGCAAAACATCGTGTGGCCCAAGTTCGCTTCCAGCTGTTTCCTCCCCCCCCCCTCTGTCATCCAGGATCTAACTCAGCCTCTGTCTGAGTGGAACAGTGAAATTAATCTCTGAGGAAAAGGGGGTAGGGCGTCCTGCCTCCCAAACCTCCCCAAAATGCCCACGTTATGACGGGCCTGCTGGAAAAAGTATTATCTTTTGGAGAAATTTCAGTAGAATCATACAAAGGATTCATTAATTAGGTGGCTTCGTGTTAATTACCTCGAAGCCGAACTCCTACAAAACTGTTGGAAAAATATCTACAGTATATTCATCTAGTTTAGATGCAGAAAAAGAGAGCTCTTTTCTTATATAAGTGTGGTGAAAAATGATGAGGAACCAGAGGGGGAGGGTTTGATTGAGAAGCTGCAGTTCATCCACAAGGAGGCAGAAGAAGAAAATAAAAGTGCACTGGAAAAAAAAGCAATCAGAGTTACAAGCCATTTAATCTTGAATTCAGTCTTTTTTAAACCATACAAAAAAAGGAGCGAAAAAGGTA
Organism: Sebastes umbrosus; assembly: GCF_015220745.1. Classification (NCBI taxonomy): domain Eukaryota; kingdom Metazoa; phylum Chordata; class Actinopteri; order Perciformes; family Sebastidae; genus Sebastes; species Sebastes umbrosus. The sequence goes on along the minus strand of NC_051285.1, from coordinate 1,960,626 downwards.
AAAACGGAGCCACTTGATTTTGTTTTACTATAATTTCATTTTGAGAATTTCTTAAGTGAAAAGATGCACCAGAATAAATAAAAATGTTTCACCTTTTTCCCCGTAAATCGAGGGCTAAATACAAGATTAACTGACTTGCAGAGGTGAATAATTCTGTATATGTTTGAGAGGAAGGCAGAAGGAAAAGGTGAAAAAAGAGGTAAGAAAAAAGAAGAGTGAAGATATACATGGCAGCTGTAATGATCCACTGTTATTAGTTTATAGGGTGTTATATAAAGCACTACAGACTAGGTGCGTCGGCTGCCTGCCACACACCGGGCTTCATTGTCTCTAATATGCAGCAGTGCGCTACGTTAATGTGTAATAAATCATTTACACAAACAGAAGTTCCCCTCCCACCCCCCCGCTCCCAGCTATTACATCTGCATAGCAAAAAAAGAAAGAAAAACAAATAAATAAAATAACAAACACACAGAAAGAAACCCATAACTGAGCCTTCGAACCGTCTTTAACGAACCGTCTTTAACGATAACTCAAACCCCAGCTGTTTTTTTGTTTTTTTTTCTCGGTGGCTACTGTTTTGTTTTCCTCTAAAAGATAATACAGAAGTAGTTTTGATGCAAGATTTTGTTGTTATTATTATTATTACTTTTTTTTTGTTTGTTTGTGTTTTTGTTTTTTAGAAAAAAAATCGTTTCTTCATGAAGCGCACTTCCTACTTCCTCTTGGTCCGGTTGGCGGTGTGTCCGATTGGCCGGTTAGTCGTCGTCATCGTCGACCACGGGGTCCGTGTCCCAGCACGTAATGTCAATCTCTGAAACACACAACATATTTATTACATTTTTTGGGGATAAAAGATATATTAAAGGGACTATTTGTAACTTTCAGAAATGTCTTGTTAACAGCATCACCTGTGGCCGTGAAGTCAACTAAAGTCAGCGTCCTGTTGCTGGCGCTTGTGCTCGTTCTACATAGACATGAACGAGCATCGCTCAACACAATGAGGCGACACATGTCAGCTAAAAACACAATATCACTCTATATTTCAGCTGCTTGGCAGTAATGTTAGCTGACCAGACGAAGGTCTCTCCATGAATCAATGCTGATCCTAGTGTTGGCTTTTCCTGCTTCAGCTTCCCGACCGCGGCCGGAGGGAACAGGGGAGACGCCGGAGTTTTGGTCTGAGACAATGACGTTTCTCGCTGCGGAGCCCCGTCACTTCACAAGACACGGGAAACCTCTGTTGGTCTGGAGGAGCTGCAGCAGTTATTTCTGCACAAACGTCCACTGATCATTCACTAGATATTCTCAGAGCTAAACTAACTCTTCTGCAGTGTGGAGTGAGAGCGCGTTCATGTCTAGAGGTGGAGCGAGACAGCATGAACGCGCGCGGTGTGAGTGAAGGCAGGCAGAGGAGCAGAGACTCCGGCAACACGCGAGCGTGCATATGTCCAGACCCGGGACATTTATACGCTTAAAAAGTTACAAATAGTCCCTTTAATATTTTCTGGTGTTTCTAATATGTAGCCGACCCTCGTGGATATAAATGGGGTGGATGCAATAATAGAAACGTCCATCAGCATAACACAATGCATTTCCAACTGCATTCCACGTGTTTACACGCTGGGCTACCCAGTGTGTTAGAAAGTGACACCAAGACGTCCTGACGAAGCGCCGGTATGTGACGAGTTGGGATGTGTTGGACTATGACATGACTGCTGTGGAAATGTATATTATACTGAATTCATCAGGACGACAGGTGAACTAATATACAATATGTGCTCCAAATAAAACACCGTGGTGTTAATTATGACATTATCATTTTCTTTTCAGACAAGTATCTCACCTGGTGGCTTATTATAAAAGACCGGCGCAGGCTTAGCCGAGGACTCATCTGATTGGCCGAATTCATCCTCCTGTGATTGGCTGAAATAGCCCTCGCTGGCCTGTAACGACAGACAGACAGACAGAAAGAAACTATTAAAGAAAAAGACATAGGACTTGTTTTTGACTGCACAGCAGGATCATTCTGAGCGTGTCTGACCTGAGTCCCTTCTTTCAGCAGCGTCTCCCCGTTGGTCATCAGCCGCTGTCCGTCCTCGATCTCCTTCCCCTCCCCGGATGCATGCTGCAGTGCATGCTGGTAGCTGAGGGTCATCTGGTCGGAGCCCATCACGTCCACAAGACTGGCGGGGTCGTCCTCGGCGGTGCCGGCCGAGCAGAAGGTCGCGTCCATCATCTCGTCGAAGCTGAGGAGCGGCTGAGGCTTGGCGGCGGCGGTGGGGGTGCTGGGCGGGACGCCGCCGTCGCCCATCAGGTCCACCAGATTGGAGGTCGGGGAGGCGTTGGGGTCAGGGCCGGAGCTGCTGTCCCACAGGTTGACCAGGCTGTCGTTCCCGGACTCCCACGCGGAGAAGCCGGAGGAGTCGCGGGCCTGCGGGGCGACGCTTTGCACGGGCTTGATGGGCGCCGACTCCTGGACCAGCGCTTGCTGCTCCTTCTTTGGCACCGAATCTGGAGAAAACACCAATTTAATAATGAATCCTAATATTTTGTCTCAACACAGCCCCCAGTTGAACGTCTACGTTAACTGGACTTTGTTTCAACAGCACTTCAGTGACTATATTTCAGTCTCACCCCACTCGTCTCTGCAGTCCTCCTCGTCCTCCCTGCAGAAGTCCTCTTTGATGGACGTGGTGACTATTTTAGGAATGGGCGACACGGAGGCCATGTTGCGCTCTGTGCTTCCTTCATCGTCCCCTACAGGCACAGAATGGCACAACAACAATCGAAAAGGTACAGAGCAAAACGTCTTGGCAACAGAATTACACTCATACAGCAGACGTGTTGATCGACTGTAACACAGAACGCTTCTCTGAAATTCACAACTGATGTTTGTTTTGGCAAAATATGCCAGACTTTTTGGGAACAATGAATGTTTTAAGGAAGTCTACTTAAAGGCAGAATGAGTAGGATTTTCCTAAAAAAAAACAATGTATAGACTCAAACAAAGATAATCCCTCTTAATCATCACATGACCCACTAGAAGTGTGTGTTGCTGTCTGTATCAGCAGAGGCCCTGCAGCCCTCGGCCTGCAACTTCTTATTGTGCTAACCTCTACGAAAACTAGGGATGCACCGATACCGAGTACAAGTACTTACATTTGGGTACTCGCCGATACCGAGTATCGATACGAGTACTTCTCTGTGCCAAAAGACCCTCGTTAACAGCCAGCTGGAGAGTGTGAGCGACACACGGCAGGCTGGGGAGTCCCGCATACGAGGCGGTGCGCTGCCACCGGCTCTAGGTCGGCTTGGAAAGGCTCGGGGCGGAGGTGCTTCCCAGGGCCGTAGCTAAAGTGCTCGCTGTGCCCTCTCTCCCCACAGAGTATTCAATTTGAGACGACCCTACCCCGATGAAATTCATGCACTACTCAAGTAAGTACAGAGTGCACACTAGGGGTGGAACGGTACGTGTATTTGACCCGAACCGTTCGGTACAGGATGTTTCTTTCGGTCCGCGACATCCTTTCGGTTCGCCGCTGTTTAATACTCGCACGCACGGAACAGAAACTCTGGAGTTTTACCCGGAACGTTTTTGCAGTGCACCAGGAATGGTAACGACGCAGTAGCGACGCAGTAGCGACGCAGTAGCGAATGATAGTCAAGCTAAACTGCAGATCGGAAGCACACATCCAAGAGTAGCCCAAGGAAATGGCAAAAAAATGCAAATATAGCAAGGTGAAACAACAAGAGGACAAAGCTCTTTCTAAAACGAGAGTAAATCAGGGGTTTATACACCCTAACCCCGGTCAGGAAGCGTGTGCTTCTGGTGTCATTGAGCCGGGGAGGAGAGGTCAACTTCTAAATCCTACTCATTCTGCTTTTAAGATCTTTGAAAGTATTGTGAATCAAATGATGCTGACAGGAAGCTGATATTCTGATTTCCTCACCTCCAGTAGTCACATCCTGTGTTACTTCAACACAAACAACAGTGCACAGAAATCACAGCAATCACGTCACGTTTTGCTGTCACATGACCAGCAACACAGACACTGAGCCAATCAAGACTCTTTGTGGATGGGACTCGAGTTGGTGACATTACCAAGCTGTCGGACGGATTTCCTTAATCACATTCAAAATTTAATTTTAATGGAAAGAGGCAAAACTCCCCAAATTGCTCCCCAAAGTTTGATGTCCAGATGTGTGCAGAGGTATATACTTTATTCTTAGCCATGCTAGCAGCTTGGCTCTAGGGACGACGATGTCAGTCTGCAGATCAGTCGGCTGGTTCACCACTTTGGTCCGGACTGAAATATCTCAACAAGCATCAAACGGATTGCCATGAAATTTGGTTCAGACCATATTCATAATCTACAAGATGGATTGGCACATATTTTGGTAAAGACACTCGTGTTCCCCAGAGGATGAATCCTAAAGACTTTGGTGATCCTCTGACTTGTCTTCTAGCTCCACTATGAGGTGCACATTAAGTGGTCTTGACTGAAATGTCTCAAGAACTATCGGATAGATTGTCATGAAATTTGGTACAACCATTCAAGTTCCCCTCAGGATGTATCCTAATGACTTTGGTGATCCTCTGACTTTTCATCTAGCGCCACCATCAGGTCAACATTTTAATTTGTTATATATGACTAAATACCTGCAAAACTAATGACATTCCCGTCAGCCTCAGCTGTGTTTATAGTGCTAATTTAAGGCCCTGTTCAGACCTGGTATTAACATGCGTCCTCAGTGATCCGATCACAAGTGGACAGCTCTAAGTACAGGTGTGAACACACTCAAGATAGGGGACGCACTCAGGATGCATAGAGATCGGAGGTCACCTTATATTTTGATGTTAATACAATGTACCAGAATTCAAGATATCACTACTGACATTCATGTAATATTACGTCACAACGGCTGCTGTATTAGCCGTGTGTTTACTACTTGTTTATTTGCATATAGAGCGGGGAAGTGAGATCACGAGTGGCCACTGAAGACACATGTGGAGACGCATTCTAATGCCAGGTGTGAACAGATGTACTTAAAGCTGTCCACTTGTGATCCGATCACTGAGGACGCATGTTAATACCAGGTCTGAACAGGGCCTAACAAAAGCTGACATTATACTTGCTAAACATCAGCAAGTTAGCATTTAGCGAAAAGTACCACTGTGCCTAATTACAGCCTCAAAGAGCCACTAGCATCACTGTAATCTCTTGGTCTTTGTTGCTTCGTCTTATGTGAGTGATATTTGTGCCTGAAAGCGAACGTCTCATGCCAAACGTTTGAGACATGACAACCTCGTATTGAGCAGAATAAGTGCAACAAGCACTGTGTGCATTGCCCTGTGACACTTACAGCACAAACTGGACATTTCAGAAGACTGACAGAAAGAGATACCGGGAAATAGGACAGACGGAGAGGCATATAACTGGCAAGTTGTCACCAAAACCCGAGACACAATCACTACGATCCAGCAAGTCATTAAACAGCCATCAGATATCCTCTGAACATTCATTATTATTTATGCATACGGACACATTGTGGGTGAGTCACAGTCACAATGCCGGAGCCACATCCAGAAATACACAACTCATTATGACGAACATCAACACAGCATCGGTTACAGTCAATAGAATCACTTTCCACGATGAAAAATGTCACTTTGTCTCAGATGTTTTTCGATGATTTCATGCTTGTTTGGGAGTCAGACGTCCTGTTCAAGTCACCAGAACAAGATTCCCCCAGAAGGACATGGACACAATAAACCACAGATGAACAACAACAGCAACAGCAGCGTCACTTTGACTGGAAACAAGCGGCTGACTTGAGATGTGTGACCCTGTAAGAATGACTGAAAACATCCAGCTCAGCGGGGTCTCCAATTCACCTCATGGTCAAACGCCTCTGAGGGACCCAGGCTAAAATAGCTTTTAAGAAAATGGATCTTATATACCGAATAGAAAACCAGTTTAAAAGATTGTCAATACCCTTTCATATTAAAATTACAGAGAACTTTCTTTGTTGTGAGCTGTGAACGAGGGATGAAGCAGTTCTTTGCCCACCCAGCGTCTTATCTGCCATCACAGACATGCAACAACACACAGTGCAGATCATAAAGGTGATCTGCATGATTTAGCCCAGTAGCTACATTATTGCTGTTCATTTTCCAAAGCATTTCATATGTTTTTTAAATTGTTTTTTACATTAATTCATACACACCCCGAACCGTGACTAACGAACCGAATGGTTTGGCTTTTTTACCTGAACCGTTCCATCCCTACTGTTAATGCATTTAGGGAATTTAAAACATTTAATGAAAACACTTTAATGCAAGAAAAAAGTAAAATAACCATTTTTACAACTTTTGATTGTTTGTAAAGTTCAGTCTTGGATGTCGGAGGTTTCTTAAAGGAAAAGGGATAATCTAATGTCAGATGTTTGTAGTTAATGGGCTAAAAACATGCAGAATCACCGTTATCGTCTTTAAACAGAATGACGACTAGATCAACTCCACAGAGGTCAAAGGGCAAAGATCTATATTCAATCAAAGGCCAACAAACAGCGGTGGCGACCGACGGACGGCTCGACGGCGTCACACACACATTCATACTCAAGCACTCACAGTTTGGTCAGTCGGTCAGGAGTTAAAGCAGCAGAAGGTTATTTGAGTGTGTGTGTGTGTGTGAGATGCAGATCCAGGATCAGAAGAAGCATGAGATCAGAAGAGGAGGGAGGGAGGTGATAGAAGATACAGTGAGATTCTGTAGTTAAAGTTCAGCAGCTCTTTCTCCCTGTGAGAAAGTTAAATGACCTGGTTGCTAATTTAAAATCATAAAACATCAGAAACAGAAACATTTACAGAGATAATTGAACATCAGCAGTTGACTGGACGACATCTGAAGGATGAAGACTGAAGGGGGACGACAGACTCGACATCTAAAACACAAACCGACAAACAGCTTTATGGTTTACAGCCATAAAGGATATCTTATTATCTAATAGCAGTTAGTATGATGCTTATGTGTGTGTTATCCTATTAGGTTAGCAACAAGAAAGTTTTAAGGCTCATCCACGCTAAAACAACGGCAGCTTTAGTTGCCTTTTCTGACCTGATGTTTAAGGATGATTCTTGCTGTATTTGGTTTTAAGTGTTTGATAAGCTTCTAATGCTACAACTGTTAGTGCACTTACAAAAGTGAAACTGAAATATCTGCACTTAAAGGATAACGCTGGTCATATTATTTTATATTATTCTTATTGTCAACAATGTGTTTGTCCGTCTCTCAGTACTTTCTGACTTCCTGTTTGTGGCTCTCGGCTCCAAACGCCGATACCGAGTACCGATACGAGTACTTCTCTGTGCCAAAAGACCCTCGTTAACAGTCAGCTGGAGGGTGTGAATGACAAACGGCAGGCTGGGGAGTCCCGCATACGAGGCAGTGCGCCGCGACCGGCTCTAGGTCGGCTTGGAAAGGCTCGGGGCGAAGGTGCTTCCCGGGGCCGTGGACAAAGTGTTACCGAACTGTCCTTAGTGCGCCCCAACCGCGTCGTGTCCCCAGGGCGGGGCTCGGCCCACATAAAAAGCGCCAGGGGTCTGCAGCGAGTGAGACGGTGCAATGAAAGTGAGGGTCGGCGTGCAGCCGGCTGAGGTGGGATCCCGGCCCCGCGGGGTCGGGTGCACCACCAGCCCGTCTCGCCCGCACCGTCAGGGAGGTGGAGCGTGAGCACGTGCGATAGGACCCGAAAGATGGTGACGAGAGGTTAACGTCACGCTGCCGTAAAGTGGTATCGGTGCCGTTGTATCGGAGCCGTTTTGGCGAGTACGAGTACATGAGCACAGTATCGGACCCCGCAACTGGGTTGCCAGAAAGAAAAATAGCTAGATGAGGTTAATAGATACATTCAGAGTTGGCTTTGGATCTTTTTATGGGATCTGTTGACAAGAAGAAAAATCTAAAATACCACCAGACTTATCCTCCAACATAGATCATCTCAGATATGACAGAAAGTCATCTACTTTAAACTGTAACGTAAGGAGGAAGTCAGGGGGGAGATGAGAGTTGTCGTTCGGTGTGTTGGAGGAACGGAGGGTTTTGGGGGGTAAATTCAGCGGGAGGTGGTGAGGTGATATTTAAGGGGTTTGTGTGCAGATGTGTGGGGGGTGAAGTACGAAGATGAAGTGCTAATTGAAATGATGAAAATGCATGTGGACTTAAAAATGTGATAAGAGAATCGTCATCTAATCACTTTTGATTATGTTGAATAATCTAAATAAATCTCAGCTGATGGTAGCTGGCTAGCAGCTAACCTCTGCTAACATTGTCACACTTCCTGATTCATAGAAACACTTAAATTTAAAAAGACTTTTCCAGAAGTCTTTCTTGTCCCAAATTGGAAATGTTCCAGACTCTCTGCGGAGTATTTGGAGGTTTACCTGCACACTAGTATCCCGATGGGAGTGGACTTTTCTGATCATGTTTTTGCATGTAAACATCGTATCCTGGCTTTGTAAACCTGGATAAGACTTTATTCTGGTTCAACACCAGAATAAGACTCAACACTGGGATATTAGCGTCACATTTTTAACTCACATGCAGTTTCATCCTCCGTTATTGTCATTTCTAGATCTGTGTGGGGGGGATTTGTGTATCTGGGGAGAGATATTGGACCAAGCTGCTGGTGTCCATCTGTCTTCTTCTTCTTCTGCTGCTGTTTATCGGTTATGTGCTGTACCTACCGGCTGCAGCGGTGGGCTGCGTCCGTGCGTGTGGCGGGGTGCGGAGGGGCGACGCGCCCCGGGGCGGGGGGGTCGGACTGGGGCTGCTGGGACTGTGCTGCTGCCTCAAGAACGGGCTGTCCAAACGGCCTGGCAGGTCGGGACGACACAAAGCCACACACACACACACACGAAGATCCAAACACACACACATATATAACAAGGAGACGAAGCGACGCACCAGGACAGAGAGGTGAGGGGGAAGAGATGGACGAGACAGGAAGACAAGACGAGACAAAAACCAAGAGAGGGAGGAGGAGGAAGACAGGAAGAAGTCAGAGTCAAGACACAAGAAGTTCACCCCCAGAGGGACAAAAGTAAGAAGCAGAGAGGATTGTGGGAAAGTCCCGTGGAAACCCATGAAGAAGAAAGAGACACGTGGAGAAGTGTCGGAGGAGGAGTGGATGAATGAAGAAGTGAGTGAGGTAAGAAAGAAGGAATGAGGATGGTGGACAATAATGTGGGGTCAAATGAGTGAAGAAGAAATACCCAGAGAGAGAGAGAGAAAAAGAAGGAAAGAGAGAAAAAAGAAAGGAAGTTAGTGGCGGCTTTAAACAAGCGGACTGTAGACAGCATGCAGTTAAAGCAGAGATGAAATGCTGACGGATGCTATGTATAACAGACCGTTGCTACGTATAACAGACCGTTGCTACGTATAGCAGACCGTTGCTACGTATAACAGACCGTTGCTATGTATAACAGACCGTTGCTAAGTATAACAGACCGTTGCTACATATAACAGACTGTTGCTACGTATAACAGACCGTTGCTACGTATAACAGACCGTTGCTATTTATAACAGACCGTTGCTACGTATAACAGACCGTTGCTATGTATAACAGACCGTTGCTATGTCCGGAGTCCTGATGTTGGACTCTGGAGGCCAATTTTTGTGTCAAATTATGGATTTCTTCAGTAAGTAGCTGTGTAATAAGCGGGATAACGTACAGCTAGTGGGTCATTATTGTGAAATAAACCCCTTCAGGGCGATGCAACACCCCCCGCCTCGCATCGACTACATCAGCCTGTCTGGGTTTATTTTGCAAAACAATAACTGGCTCACTGTACGTTATTTACTCATTACAATGACAATTATTATGTGTATGTGTTCACACTGACTTGTCCATTAAAGCTGATTCTGCTGTAGCCTGAGGGGCGAACAACAGTCTGTTTAGGACTCATTACTGGCCGTAAAGCTTACCGAGTGCACGGTTAATTAAAGGAGACATAAATGAGTATCAACAGTTTGATCAACTCCTCTCTTCTCAGAGGACACACACCAGAGGGGTTTTAATGAGAAATATCATCATGAAACTGTAAAAGACGAATGCTGCACACAAACAACATACAAATTAAAATGAAAAAGCTCGTCACAAAGGCTCAACAGCAGCCGTCCAACAAAGAGAAGACAGATTGTCTGGTGGGTGATTCAAAACTTTTTCTTCTTCAAAACCCTTTTGAGATAAATGAGCATCTCTGCAAATGACAGATTTTGAGGTCTGGTTGGAAGGAAGCAGTAGAAGCAGCAGCAGCTGAGGAGATGTTGAACGTGAGAAATGACATGTTGAACTTGACACGTGATGATTCAGATGTCATGAACCCTCACACCCAGCCACCCACTGTCTCCCTCCCTCCCTCCCTGGAGTCTCCTTCAGGAGTGTCATCTCTCCATCACAGACTTCTTCACACTGAACCGGGACAAATCGTGCTTTTCATGCCGGCACTCTGCAGCTTTGGTGGAGCTGAAGCAGTCTGTACTTTCAGCTACGTATCGGTGGCCAAGCGGTAGAAAAGAAGTAATTTTGAAGTACTTAAAGGTCCCATATTGTAAAAAGTAACATTTGTATTGCTTTCATACTATAAAGCAGGTTTAAATTCTATATAAATACTGTGAAAGTATCGGAATGCTTAATCCACAGAGAAACACACACAGCTCGTATTCAGAAACCGAGCTTTTGAAACAAGCCGTCAGGATTTCTGTCCATTTATGATGTCACAAATATACAATATTTAGACCATTTCACAGTTTTAAACATACTAAATGGGTCCCAGTTTATTTCCTGTTGCAGTGTATGTGAACGACATCAGCTGACAGGAAGTAAACATGGACCCAAACTGTTGCCTAGCAACGCAATTCCGATTTCTGATGTTTACATGCTTTAATGTTCAAACACATTATTTTCCTCATATACTTTCTACCTGAATATACCCGTATTCACCCTCTATCAGAAACGCTCCGTTTTAGCGCATTTCAACGGAATGGCAACGGAAATTGCGTTGCTAGGCAACAGCTTGGGTCCAATTATTTACATACACTGCAACAGGAAATAAACTACGACACATTTAGTATGTTTAAAACTGTGAAATGGTCATATTGTATATTTGTGACATCATAAATGTACAGAAATCCTAACGGCTTGTTTCAAACGCACAATTTCTGAATACGGGCTGTGTGTATTTCTTTGTAGATTTTAGCGTTTTCATAGTTTAACAGTATTTATAAAGCACTTAAACCTGCTTTATAATATAAAAGAAAATCTCACTTTTTACAATATGGGGCTTTTAAGTAAAAGTCCTATGTACTATCAAAGTATTATCTGCAAAATGTACTTAAAGCATCAAAAGTAAAAGTACTCATTATGCAGAATGGCCTCATTTCACAGTGTAATATTAGTGTATAATATTATATTATTCTGGTTTTATCACTAACAAAAAAACATGTAAGAGTATTTTAAAAGGTTGTACTTCGTCAACGTGGAGCCAATTAAACTTTGTATACTACTTGGCTGAGTACTATAGTACTGTATCATATCACATAAGCATTATATCATATGTTTTTTTTTTATGTAAAAAGTAGCTATTAACCATAAATGTCAAATAAATAAATAAAATAAATAATAAATAAATAAATAAATAAATAATAATAATAATAATAATAATAATAATAATAATAATAATAATAATTACTTTAATTAATTTAGTACTTGAGTAATTGTTTCTTATTCCACCACTGTTGGAGGCAGATGTTTGCTGTTCAAAGACTTGCTTGAGTCACAACTTCATCTGCTTGAATTTAAGAGTAGAAAAATAATAATCTTACCGTAAAAACACCACAAAATAGTATTTTTTGAGTAGAATAAAGTGCAAAAACTCATGTTTGTTAGCTGCCGAGGTAGCTGTGTCATAAAAACATTTCCTTTCCTGGTTTGAAACCTTTTTTTTAAGACTGTGGATGGAAAGATGAGCACAGCTTTCTCTCTGTAGAGTCGTGTAGTCGACCTTACTTAAGTACTCTCTACTCTCACCCCGGTTGTCTGGTCTTCAAAACACCTTGGTTGTTTAAATAGAAGATAACTGCGAGGTGAGTTTTAAAGTGTTTACCGGGCCTGTGGACGGAGACGGGTGAGGTGTCGACACTGATGGTCATGGCTCTCTCCTTCAGCTTGAAAAACTCTCGAGGGTTTCCCGACCGCTGAGCGATGATGGCCTTCGCCTCCTGCAAAAACACACACAGATAAATATATACACACAGCAGTCTGGATTATGTTGTTCAGAGTTCATTGATGTTGAGCAAAAGGAACGGCTAATAAACAAAGATTTGTAAATGATTTATTAAACTTAATCCTGCAGGAAAGTTCAGTATCTTCACTGAGGATGAATACATTCATCCTTCATAAGAGTTTATAAGTTACTCACCTCTACCTCAGTCTCCTTCTTGTCCAGGTTCAGGTCATCGAGGCTCGGCTCTGTTGCCTGCAGACAAGAAGAATGCAAATGAAGATGCATTCGATGCACAAAAATATTTGCAAAAACAGTAATTGGAGGGTTCAAAACGTAAATCAGGGAAATTATTCAGATTTTGCAGGAATGTTCCGTCTTTTTTAAAAGTATTTTATGAGGAAACTTAATGCGTTTTAAGACTTTTCAAAGCCTGCAGATACCCTGTTAAAAGAAGCATCAAAACATGTATTTAGTTAGTGTTATATCTCCAAAACATATTTAGCTTAATGCAAAATAGCTGCTAATGAATCTAATTCTTTGGGCAAACAGTTCGATGTGTCATCAAACAGGAAAGAGCTGTATATTATGATTTAGACTCTCTGCTCAGTAGTAATGATGATTGTGATTCCTCGGGGTGGTGATTATTTGGGGAAGCAGCTCAGTCGCTGACGACCTGCTGGTTTCTTCCTTCACTTCCATCAGTAACGAGCAACGCCTAAAGTTCCTTTGAGTGACGCGATCTAACTTCTGTGCGTGTATGAACTCGCCGTGAGGACAGAGATGTTCAGAAGATTAGCTGAAATATCACAGCTGTGCTACGACGCAGCAGGCAGCTGATTGCAAGATGAGAGAAATAAACCACACACACACACACACACACACACACACACTGATGTTCTGAATACACTCTCACTGGCAGACTTTACGTTTTTGTAAAGCACACACGGCGTATAATCACTCCCTTCAAACACAAACCCCACTGTCAGACAAATTGATTTCCTTTTTATGTCACAGCGTGACAAAAAAGCAGAGGCGTGAAAAGCAACATCTTCACGGTGTTTTGGGAAGAGAAGTGATGCTTTGATGGGCGGAGGGGAGCAGAAACAGAAACAACTAAATCATATGGAGAAAAAAAAAACACTTCTAACACGAAGAAGCGAGTCTCCAGATGTTTCACTTCTTTTGCTATCGCACAAGTAGAAAGTGTAATGAAAAGTGCTTTAAATAAGCTGAGCTGAGGCTGTAGATATGTGGTAAAAGAGAAGTGTATATTTGTCCTGGTGAGATGGATGTGATATCGATATTATACTCTTTTGGACACTGCAATGAATGATTAATGACACGTCATAGTTAGAGATTCAGAATCAGAAACTTACTATGGCGGTCTGGTTCCGCAACCTCTCTTTGGCCTCTTCCTCCTCCAGCAGCTTCTTCCTGTTCTCACACACAGAAACACACAGATTAGATCAGATTTTACACGCCCGACACCTCAAAAAATACCTGATTTTCTTTTTACAATTTTCCAATGACGATCGATCTTTAGAAGTTAAAGGCGTTTTCAACAAACGCTACGCCGTTAAGAGCTTCTAAGAACTGTCCATGGTGCTGAAGATGGTGTTGAATACAGTTTAAAGTAACTTTGCATATTTAACTGTCTGTTAGTTAGTTGTAAAAGTCAATAACACAAAGAAATGTTTTATACTTGGAGTTCAGTATTAAAATGCGGCTTGAATTGCAGTAACTTTGATGTGGCTGCTGCTGGACGCAGACGACACTCTTAAAATCGTATAAAACCCAAAGTGAAGCAGTGACTGTTCCTGTAAGTTTCATGAATATGCAGCTCATCTATAACTGTCATTTTGTCATAATTTCTCTATTAGACCTGCTGTATGTATATACATGTAAGCAAAACAACATACGCATCATAAATACAAAGAAAAGAGAAGATATCAGGAAAGTATCACTAACATCACTGTTTGCGAGAAAAGTATAGACTTTAAAATGAACAAAAACAATAAAGCGTTAAATAAAACATGTGGTTTTTGGTTCCTCCTGCAGGTCCTGGAGGTCTCAGCCTCCTCTGAGCCAGCAGGGACTTGTTCAGACGGTCTCTAGTTGTGATGCTTTTGGGAAATACCTCTTAAGATTAAGAAGGTTCTTAAGAAGGATTTTATGATCATCTTAGTCCAGGGGTCAGCAACCTTTACTATCAAAAAAATAATACTAATCTATCTGGAGCCGCAAAACATTTGAGCATTGTGATGAAGGTAACACAGTTTATAGTCTAAGTATATAGTATATAAGTCTAATGCAGTGAGGGCCAAAGAGACAATGTACTACGGAGTATTAGGGCTACATTGAGGGAAAAAGCATCTGAGATTTACAGAATAAAGTCAGAATATTACGAGAAAAAAGTCATAATATAACGAGAATAAAGTTGTAATAGTATGAGAATAAAGTCATAACTTTAGGAGAAAAAAATTAGTAATATTACGAGAATAAAGTCGTAACTTTACGAGAAAAAAAGAAAATTACTACTTCATAATATTATGACTTTATTCTCATAATACTACGACTTTTTTTTCTTGTAAAGTTCTGACTTTATTCTCATAATATTATGACTTTATTCTCAAAATCTGAGATTTATTTTTTTTCCCTCAATGTGGCCCTAATACTCCGTCGTACCATAGACCTACAACAATGATAAATAAAAATGAAAATGTAAACAAAAAACAGTTATTCATTTCCATGTTTATAAATCCACAGA
Source organism: Sebastes umbrosus (assembly GCF_015220745.1). NCBI lineage: Eukaryota > Metazoa > Chordata > Actinopteri > Perciformes > Sebastidae > Sebastes > Sebastes umbrosus. The sequence goes on along the minus strand of NC_051285.1, from coordinate 1,945,570 downwards.
GAGCCACTGGAGAGGAGCTGAAGAGACGCATGTGGCTCCGGAGCCACAGGTTGCTGATCCCTGATTTAGTCTTTGGGAAACAGGGCTCAGGTTAGTTTAACAGTCAGAGTCCTGTGTTTTACAACATGAGATCATTTACTCTTTTGCTAATCGGGACATGCTGGCGACTCCTGTATCTGTTCTTCCTAAGTGATGATACCAAGCGCTGCTCACCTGTGCTCCTCGATCTGCGTCTCCCTCTCGCGGTACCGCTGTTCTCGGCTCTCCTGCTCTTTCTTCTCCAGCTCCATTCGCTCCTCCTCGAAGCGCTGCCGCTCCTCTGCCACCTTCTTCTTCTCCTCCTCCTTCCTCACCTCCTCCTCGCGCTGCAGAGCAAACACAGAAGAAGAAGAAGAAGGAAGAAGACATGAGCTGGAAATGTTCCAACTAATGACAGAAAATATATATCAGTCAGAGTCCGAGGTGATGTCTTCAGACATCTTAGTTTGTCCGACCAAAAGTCCAACACCAAAGATGAAGTGAACCCCCGACAAAGTTTTCTTTACCAACATTTTGAGCGTGTTTACTTTCAGTTTGACCTCCAAATAAAGTGCAGTTTTATCTCAGCTGTTGGGAACGATACGTAGATAAAACAGGTGGTAATAAATCAGGATGATCCTTTAACTTTCCTTCCTTCATCCATCTTAACCCCCCCTTCCTTCCTTCCTTCCTTCCTTCCTCTTCCCCTCCTACCTTGGCCTGCTCCCAAAACTCCTCTCTATTGATTTTCTTCATCTCCACCTCTGCGTTGGTCTTCTCGTACACTGTGCCCTGAGAGAGAGAGAGAGGAGAGAGAGAGAGTCAGGGTTACATTTATCATTATGAATAAAACATCCTTATCAAATTTATCAATGTAAAGTCTATAAAAGATATGATCAATGACAAATCTGCAAAGGTCTCGCCGGAGTTTCTCGGTGTGAGAACAAAACTGTTTCTGAGTTTTCGTCACAGAGAGAGAGCAGTTTGTGTTTTTGAATTTCTCCATTTAAGGAATATATTAAGGCTCCGTGTTTCACAGCAGCACGACCTCTTCACTGTTACCTCTTTTTGAAAAGCATACAGTCCTCTCTCATCCTCTGTCTGGTAAAATGATAATTTGTTCACCCTAAAGGGAACTTTAGAGGGAACTTAACTTGAGTTAAAGAGGTTAAAATTTATAAAAAGGTGTATATAAAAGTAATGAACAATGAAAAAAGTCCAGCTCTGTTAGTTCTTAATTACAACTGTAGTATTTGATCAGACTTTTTACTCTGACTGATGAAGTAGAAATGAATATAAATGTGTTGAGGGAGAAAAATAAGATTAAACTAAAAGGCACTGGTCTAAAAACACAACTTATTTTCTCTGTGTGTGAGAGTCTACTCTCTCTCTCTCTTTATACCACGTCTGCGTGTTCCTCCTCTCTGGTTTTCAGGCGGCTCAGGACCGGGCTCGCCACCACCGCCGTCCCGTTGGTCAGCCGCTGCCCGATGGCTAACGGGTCGATGTCGTCCAGACTGCTGGCGTTGACGGTGACCTCCACCCCCTGGAGACAGACAGATGTTTATTACTTTCTTCTTATTAATATTGTTCATTGCTAAATCACACATGCACACAGTGAAATTCTGTTATGTTTAGTTATTCTTTCTAATTTAAGTTTTACAAATTTGCTTTTTCCTTATTCCGATACATGTAAACTAACATCAGTATTCATACAGATAGATTTAATATGATCGAATGTCTTGTTTCGTATATATTGTACAGTAATATACAGCAATATAGTAAATCCAATCCAATTTTATTTATAAAGCACATTTAAAAACATCAAAAGTTGACCAAAGTGCTGAACAGTTAAACATCAAAACATCAAAACAACACAATAAAACAACTGAGACCACCTTAAAACCAACAGGACATTCAAACAATAAAAGCATTAAGACCAATAAGAAAGGAAAAACAGGATTAAAACAGTCAACTCTCATGCCGAGACAAAAGCCATCAAGGAATAAAAGTGCTTTTTGGAGCTTAATAATAATATTAATAATAATAAAATCTTAAAATCAATCCTAAAACGCACACCAGTGAAGAGAAGCCAGAATTGGGGAGATGTGCTCATGTTTACGTGTACCGGTTAAAAGACGAGCTGTGGCGTTCTGAACGAGCTGCAGGCGAGACAAAGAGGCTCGGCTAACACCGACGTGAAGTGCATTACAATAATCGAGACGTGTGGTGATAACAGCATGCATTACCTTTTTAAAAATCATTGCATTATTTGCTTGTCCATTTTAAAATCCTTGTCCATTACAACCCCTAGATTCTTTACAGACGTAAGGACAAAAGGTGTAAGGGGGGAAAGGTCCATGTTGGGATCGATTCTGTCTCCATTGTGTCCAAAAATAATCACTTCAGTTTTGTTCTCATTGAGCTTGAGACAATTTAAAGACATCCAGTCTTTGATGTCTTTGAGACAGGCTAGCAATGTGCCCAAAGAGTTTGAGTTATTATTTTTCAAGCGGCAGGTAAAGCTGTGTGTCATCTGCATAGAGGCGGAAGGTTATTCCGTACTTTCTAATAATGGACTCCAGGGGAAGCATGGATAAGGAAAATAAAATCAGACCAAGTATAGAGTCTTGGGGGACTAAAATAGTAGTGTATAGTAGTTTCACTGTTTCAGTGTGTGTGTGTGTGTGTGTGTGTGTGTGTGTGTGTGTGTACGATCCCAAAAAGGGTCATTGAAAACCCCGTCGGTGTGATGAAGTCGATGCTGTGTGGGAGCGAAAACTGCCACTTAGAATAATGACACTTCAACACACACACACACTTGACCAGATAAAGCAGCTCTATCCTAAGTAGGTTTGTAACACTTGTGTGTGGTTACGACGACACTTCGGCTGTTATGAACACACACATATATATACATATATAAATAAACACATATGTGTAAATAAAAACGTCACTTGTACTTTAATGTAGATCTTTTTGTAAATTCTTCAAATCCAGAAATACACACTCACTCATCCAGGTGTAGAGTACAGGTGTGAATACACTGCTGTGTTTGACACACACACACACACACACACACACACACACACTCTCATACTCGGTGGGTGAGAGAAGCTCAGAACTCTCAGCACAGAGAGATTAGTTTAGAAAGAGATGGTATTAGTCATGCACTGTAACACACACACACACTCGATCCTCCCACAGGTTTAATGTGCGGTAGCTCCTTCTTCCACAGAGAGTTGATTGAAAACAGACGAAGATTCAAACACTCTGCGTACGTGACACGAAACTAAAGCAGATTATGAAACAATCACTTCTGATCTGCGTCAAACAGGTGAAGTGTGAGTTTGATACTTACGGCAACGTCGCCTTCATAACGCCACAGACGATGAGAGATTTAAACTACTGAACTCTATGACCTTAAAACTCCAGGTTACACCAGGTGTTCTGCAGGTTTAAGCCGCTAAACGCATAGGCTGTATGTAAGAAGTGGACGTAGTCACCGTGACGTCACTCATTGGTTTATGGACTACGGTTTTGAAGCCTCGAATTAAAGGGTTAAAGTTCTAAGACGAAAACACGGACAACGCCGTGGTAGCGACCTGTCAATCACAAGGTAGCCCCGCCGCTAAAGCATCCCCTGCTTTATGGTCTATTTGACTCTAAACGGGACCATCATTTACTAAATGAACATCATGCTGTGTTGAAGAAGACTTGAAACTAGCGATTGAGACCATAAACTCATGTTTACAATGTTTACTGAGGTAATAAATCAAGAGAGAAGTAGGCTCATTTTCTCATAGACTTCTATACAACCAGACTTCAGAGGAGTCGCCCCCTGCTGGCTGTTAGAAAGAATGCAAGTTTAAGGCACTTCATCATTGGCTTCACTTCTCAATTTCACTCTAAACCTCGGCTCATGAGGAGAATTCAACACAGCTTGTCTTAAACCTTAAACTGCAACTGAGCTAACGGCCAGTTCTTACTGAACTACTAACGTTGTTACCGAGAGTGAATGAGGTCCTCCGAAGCTACAGCAGAAGCTAATAAGGATCCAAATAAATAAACAGGAAAATAAAAACAAATGTTTAAACACATAATAAGATCATTGTTACAGAATAAATTAGGAATATGTTCAAGTACCATGGTGGGTCTGACCTGTAAGAAGTCTGCGATGGTGGCGACGTGGCTGGCACAGGCACACTTCCTGGCATCCGGCACGTCTTCGCCGACCTGAGAGAGAGATAGAGAAAGAAGGAGGGAGGAGAAGAAAGATGATGACGTTAAAACCAGATGCAAAAGCAGTTTAACAGCACCGGTAACATCATGTGTTTCTATGCTGCGATCGGAGCGTTTTCCTCTCGTTCCGCTCTCATCAGGGCCTTTTGTTCAGCCGTGGTCACGTTCACTTATTGAAGCAGTTTATCTTCTAACAGGACGGATGTCATTCAGTAATCACGGCTCATTCAAACCAACACAATACAAACGCAGTCAGCAGCAATTACACAGAGAAAGAAGAAACTCAAGGCGATTCATCTCTCAACAACATTTATCTATCTGTGTGTCCATCTGTCTGAGCGAGAGAGATGAATGTTTTGGCAGTATGTTTAAGACTTTGTGGTACATTTTGGTGTATTTCTGGCTCATTTCAGCCTGGTTTGGCTCTCTTTTGGCTGGTAGTGTTGCTGTGTCTCTTTCTTTCTCTCTCAGCCTCTATTCATTCAAATTACGGGATGTCTCCATTACTTTCCGTCCTTCTTTTCATTCTACCCTCCCTCCTAGGAATCTCATCTATATTCTACTAATCTACAACAGCAAATATGTTTTAAAGGGACTGTTTGTAATTTCTTACACGTATAAATCATTGCGGGTCGGTGTCTCATGCGCGCTCGCGTGCGGCTACGCTGTTCAGAGTCCAACACAAACTACACGGAAGCACCACTGCCAAGCAGCTGAAATATAGAGTGATATTGTGGTTTTAGCTGACGTGTGTCTCCTCACTGTTTTGAGCGATGCTCGTTCATGTCTATGTAGAGCGAGCACAAGCGCCAGCAACAGGACGCTGACTTTCGTTGACTTAACGGCCACAGGTGTCGCTGTTAACAAGACATTTCTGATTCTTACAAACCGTCCTTTTAAAGGAAACAAAATGCCACCCCGATCACGTTCTTTATCAACATACTGATGAAACGTTTTAACGTATCCGACATCACATTTCATTAGTTTTTCTTACTGTATCCGCTCATAGCAGCAGAAGCATGACTATACTTTTTATCAGCAAATACAGCAAATAATTTTTTGAGACTTGCCAGATATGTTAATAACAACATTTGCATTACATTTCTTTTAAATGTTGTTGCTAATTTGCAGAATACAAACATGATGTAGAGGATACGGGGCTGGCATGTGGTACAAGAGTTGCTGTTACTTAAAAAATTATTGCTAGTGAACATAATCCAGACAGTAATTACGTTTCCCTCCAAACGTAATTGGCAAAACAAATTAGTAAATAAACTTAATTTCTAGGAGAGCAGGTTGTTTAATTCCACCTTCTCTTTTCACTCCTCTCTCTACTTCCTCTCTGCACTCTGTCATTATGTAGATGCACTCGCTCCGGGCGCTGCTGCTGTTGTCAGGTTCAGAAAGTAAAACATTCATCTTCAGGCTCTCAGATGAACTCAGACTGTGTTTAAATGGTATTAACACACTCTGTTGGAGACTCTCTTAGCGATAAAAATGAGCTCCAACATCACAAATTATTAATATCTTCCTGTTACATTTTCCTTTTCATCATGAATTAATTGGTGGACACATTTTTTTTTCTGGCTCTGTTACATGTGTGGTGACTCAGCTCTACTGTTTCCTTCTCTGTTAAACTGGAAGTTCAACTTCATAGCCACATCTGCTCTCTTATGAAAACCAACACTGTGAAGACGCCGTCTGCGCTCAAACACTAATCCATGAAACTGTCAGGAACACTGAGCCAAATCTGTCTGGAGCCGCAAAACATGTGATCATTGTGATGAAGGTAACACAGTTTATAGTCTAAGTATATAGTATATAAGTCTAATGCAGTGAGGGCCAAAGAGACAATGTACTACGGAGTATTAGGGACACATTGAGGGAAAAAACATCTGAGATTTACAGAATAAAGTCATAGCTTTACGAGAAAAAAAGAAAATAACATGTAAAATTACTACTTTATAATACTACGACTTTTTTCTTTTAAAGTTATGACTTTATTATCGTAATATTACAACTTTTTTTCGCGTAATATTATGACTTTATTCTATAAATCTCAGATGTTTTTTCCCTCAATGTGGCCCTAATACTCTGTAGTACATTTGGCCCTCACTGCATTAGAGTTATATACTATATACTTAGACTATAAACTGTGTTATCTTCATCACAATGATCACATGTTTTGCAGCTCCAGACAGATTTATTTTTGCCTAAAATGTCTCTTTTGATAGTAAAGGTTGCTGACCCTTGCATTAGTCTGTACAGGTGTACCTAATAAAGTGGACACTGAGTACTGCACATCTGCAGCTCTGAACTGCAGGTAAGAAAAGTGACATCATCCAATCACAGAGCTGCTGATGTGGACGGAACCTGGATTCAGGTCGTGTCCGTCGGTCACACGGTGTGTCCTAAATAAACGGTTAATTTAGAAATGTGCTGTGACCCTTAATGACTCTGATCTTCACTTCAGTGTGTGTGTGTGTGTGTGTGTGTGTGTGTGTGTAGCCTGGGGTGTTTGACCCGGCGACTCACCCAGTTGATGAGGATGTATCGTGGCAGAGCGGCGGTGGGCTCCTTCAGGCTGCAGAAGCCGTACATCACCCTGGCGCTGTCAAAGGTCAGCGTGATCTCTGCCAGACCGCCGCCTGCACCACAGAACAAGAGAACAAGAACAAGAGGCCGCATTAATGCTTCTGTTACACCGTCCTCCACATCAGGGAGGAAATACACAAACTGGTAAAAAGATTAACAGATTAATCAACTTATGAAATAAAGCAAATGCCAAAAAACACACAATCCTCTAAATGCGTTATTGTTTTGAACCTTTGACTCTGAACACGTAGATCATCAAAAACACCCAAATCTGCTCTGGGAACATTGAAGCTTTGTACAGGGGTGAATTGCAAAAAACATTTGAAGTGAATCAGACTCAGAGTTATCGCCTTTTAAATTAGTTAGGTTACTGTAACACCACTTATTTGTGAAAAAAACAATTGGAGGTCTTTGTAAAGAAATCAAACCAAACTGATAACTATTATTATTTGTACAATTTATAGGTACTTGCAATCTACTTGACTATATTTCCATGTTATGCTATTTTATACTCCACTATATTTATTTGACAGCCGAAAAAATGCCAGTTCATAAACATTGTGACATATTAAATTGCCTTAGAGTTAGAGCTATATAAAGCTCTCTAAACCAGATATATAACATTAAAATACATCTTTCATATTTATGATAATATGATAATAATATCATCCTATAATACCGTATATAAAATAATAAAACTCTGGCAGGGGACACACTTTTACTTATGATACTTTAAGTATCTTAAGTACTTTTTTTTTAATGCATTACCTTTATTTATAATAGAGTGTTTTTACATATTTGTATTGCTACTTTTACTTATTCTACTATCGAACTTTATGATATTAAAGGTCCCATATTGTAAAAAAGTGAGATTTGCATGTCTTTTATATTATAAAGCAGGTTTAAGTGCTATATAAATACTGTTAAACTATCAAAACACTCAAAATACTGATAAATACACACAGTCTGTATTCAGAAATTGTACGTTTGAAACAAGCCGTTAGGATTTCTGTCTGATTTGTGATGTCACAAATATAAAATATTTACATTACAAGAAAAAAACGTATAATATTACGAGAATAAAGTCATAACTTTAAGAGAAACAAAGTCGTAATATTACGAAAAGAAAGTCATAACTTAACGAGAAAAAAAGCCAAAATATTACGAGAATAAAGTCATAACTTTATGAGAAAAAAGTCAAGATATTACGAGAATAAAGTCATAACTTAACGAGAAAAAAGTCAAAATATTACGAGAATAAAGTCATAACTTAACGAGAAAAAAGTCAAAATATTACGAGAATAAAGTCATAACTTAACGAGAAAAAAGTCAAAATATTACGAGAATAAAGTCATAACTTTACGAGAAAAAATTAAATAACACGTAAAATATTATATATTTTATTATAATATATATAATAATATATTTATAATATTATGACTTTATTCTCGTAATATTATGACTTTAGTCTAAAAATCTCAGATTAATTTTCTTTCCTCAATGTGTTCCTAATACTCTTACCGTCGTACCATAGACCTACAACAATGATAAATCAAATTGAAAATGTAAACAAAAAACAGTTATTCATTTCCATTTTTATAAATCCAAAGGGAGCCACTGGTGAGGAGCTAAAGAGACGCCGGACTAACCTAATGAAAACACAATGATTCCTATTTTCAGGTGATTATACACTAAAGATAACATACTTATAAATATTATATTCCCTTTCTGCCAATAGATCCCCCTAAATGCTACACTGAGGATGTGAATATGTCAGATCAGCAGCGATGTGCTCCAGGCTGCTAGTTTTTATGCCTCAGATTATGTTCTCTGTGTATCTCAGCGTATCTTCAGATGTCTGCGACGTCTACGCACACATTTGTAAACAGCACACACACACAAACACACCAACATGACTGTGTGCTCTGCTGGTTGTGAGACGTGAGGCGGCAGATCCCTCTGAGGTTTACAGTGCACACGAGCAGGCTGCGTTTTCTTCTCCGTCACTGCTGAAATATTCACGTCTCTCTCAGGAAAAGCTACCCGACATGAAGGAAACTAGAAGACCACTGCTGGCAGAAGTGGCTCTTCATCATGCAGCTCTCCAGCATTAGTGATGCAGCCGGCTCTTCACTGTAGTAACTCCAGTTTATTCCTCTCATGTGATTTTTCATATTCAGGAATTCTGCGTTGATGATTACATTAGACTCACAGAATAAGCCGCGGTCTTCATCAAAATCACATCAAAGTATAAAACCACGAGACACGTCCGGCTCTTGAACATCTAGGCTACCACATTACTGAAGACACGTCTCAGGCTGGCGTTACTATAGAGACCAAAACCAACAAGTTTTTCTCTCAGTACGCAACTTTCTGACTGTGTGTGGCTCTCAGGAATGTTACACAATATCTGCTTCTTTGATAAAAAAGTCAACCAGTAGGAGAAGAACGACTGAAGGAGAGACGTCAACTATGACTCCCAGAAAACATCCAATCACACACATATAGTTTAATTTATCCATATTTAACTTCCTGTAATATTGTTTGGGCAAGTACTTTTCCGACTTATCTGAACAAAATATTGCCATTACAGAAACAGTTTATTAGATTAGCAACTTTTTCGAATGCTGCTACACCAAGAGCAACACTTTTTTTTTTTTAAATTACAGTTATTGATTATATTTGACATCTTCAAACCTGTACATTTGTCTTTAAGGCGAGATATATGGATGCAGATTAACCTAATAGTTTTAGATATTATTTTCAACTCTCAATTCCATAAATAATATTAAATTTCACATGTTATTTTTTTTTTTATTGTAAAGTAATGACTTTATTCTCGTAATATTACGACTTTTTTCTCGTAAAGATATGACTTTATTCTCGTTATATTATGACTTTTTTATCGTAAAATTACGACTTTATTCTCGTAATATTATGATTTTTTTCTCGTAAAGTTACGACTTTATTCTCGTAATATTACGACTTTTTTCTCGTAAAGTTATGACTTTATTCTCGTTATATTATGACTTTTTTATCGTAAAATTACGACTTTATTCTCGTAATATTACGACTTTTTTCTCGTAAAGTTCTGACTTTATTCTCGTTATATTATGACTTTTTTATCGTAAAATTCCGACTTTATTCTCGTAATATTACGACTTTTTTCTCGTAAAGTTCTGACTTTATTCTCGTTATATTATGACTTTTTTATCGTAAAATTACGACTTTATTCTTGTAATATTACGACTTCTTTTTTCTCGTAATATTATAACTTTATTCTGGAAACCTCCAATTTTTTTTCCCTCAATGTGTCCCTAATACTCCGTAGTACATTGTCTCTTTGGCCCTCACTGCATTAGACTTATATACTATATACTTAGACTATAAACTGTGTTTCCTTCATCACAATGATCAAATGTTTTGCAGCTCCAGACAGATTTTTTTTTATTTTGTTTTGCATAAAATATCTCTCTTGATAGTAAAGGTTGCTGACCTCTGGTCTAACCGCTCAGACAAATATCTTTATTTGAGGTATTATCATCATGTGAATTTCCACATTAAGTTTATGAATTATGTGATGCATTTGGCTGAATAAGGGTAGAAGGGTTATGTCCATATGTATACTTGCTAATTCCCAAATACCACGATGCAATGATATCATTAAAGGGAGGAAGGACCCTTTTATACTCTATGTGTGTCCGTGTGTGTGCATCACATACCGGAGGAGTCTCATTAAACTGCTAATGATCAAGCAGCGCGTCATTAACTGGTAATAATGAATCCAGCTCTCTGATGGCTCAGAAACAATCAGGAGACAAAAGAAAGAACATGATCATTTCACCCCCCAAAGCAACAGCAGAACCTGCAGAGCTCATCAAGAGTTACAGCCGCAGCAAATTACAACCACCACCTCCTCCTCCTCCACACATGATGTGAACATGCTTAAAGGCAGCCGTGTTCATCAGGACATAAAGAGAATGAGAACAGCAAGATGTCACATTTGGGAGAGATTAAATTGATGACAAAAAAAAAAGCATGAACGTACCTCCTGATGATGCCAGCGTCAAATCATTGCTGTCATCCTCATATGTGTACAAGGCCCTGTTAGAAAGAGAGAGAGAGAAAAAAAAACAGTTGTTCAAGCAGAGATCTGGACTTGAGTCACAAATCGGATGTCTTTAGACTTAAATAACGCAAATATATTGTATTTTTTCTGACAGATAAACATAACAACAAGTGCACAGGCTCAAGAAAAGGAGCGAAAACAGCCTCAGACAGAAACTGGTCCACCCGAAGGACCACACACCCAAACACAAGCAAAGCAACTTGGTGTGTGCAGTCCAGTGCAGTGAGGAGTGCACGGATATATACATTGGTGACAACCAAACAACCACTAAACAGACGGATGGCTCAACACTGCCAGGCCAACTCCTCAGGTTTAGACTCAGCAGTCTACCTGTGGCACACTTGGGCATGGGGTGGGATTAGATAAAACATGTATTATTATAGGAGGGTGTATTAGAGGCTGTGTGACAATCACATTCACTACTTTCACCCTGTTGTCCTCGGGTCAAATCTGACCTGTTTACAAACTTCACTATGTCATAAATATGGATTTCTTTCATCTAATTGCCCCAAAATAACATGGGTGGTTCCCTGCTATGGTCTTTGCAAAAACAATTAATGACCACTACTTTTGTTGAATTCTGGGTGTTTTATTCTAATTTATAGCATCTATGGTCCTACCCTGGTCAATTTTTGTGCTGCCATTAAAAAAACATTTAAATGGTTTCAAAACAATAGTCTAACTAAACTGTTACATCTACCCGTCTGTGATAATCCATCAACATTATGTTCCTCCGATAACTATAGTCAAAATAACTCATAATTTCTGCTTTTCTTAAATCAAAAATGAGGTAGAATTTCACCAAAATGAGGTTTATTAACCTTAAATTCCCCCAAAAAAGTGTAAAACTTGTGGCAATGAGTTGGAATGAAGTCGGACAAAAAGGTGTAACACAGAATTGGGTGATAATATATACTGTATGATTTATAAACAGTCAAACCGGATTGGGTACATTTTGACCCGGGAAGATAAAAGTTGCATGGTCGCCGGGAAGAAAACAGGAGGGTTAATCACAGCGCTATATCCCCGTCATGACGCACTGACAGTTTGGGAGTCCCGCAGAGAGTTTACAGTACCTCAAAGGGAGTCCCGTAGAGCGTTTACAGTAACTCAAAGGGAGTCCTGTAAAGAGTTTACAGTACCTTAAAGGGAGTCCTGTAGAGAGTTAAAGTACCTCAAAAGAAACCTAATGTTGTCTTGGACCTGGTATGGAAATTACTTTTAGTCTTGAACCCTAACAATCACATCATGTTGCTCGTCCACAGCCTCAGGCTATTAGAATTAAAAAATGTGGAGCTCAGACGACATTTCGGTACCAGGATGGAGACACAAAGACGGCTGACAGAAGTAGCCGAGGAGGTTGACGGAACAAGTGACTCCCGTCGTCGCCGGACACGAGTGTTACAAACCTCTTTAGGATAGACCTGCTTTATCTGGTCAAATGTGTGTGTGTGTGTGTGTGTGTGTGTGTGTGTGTGTGTGTGTATGTGTGTGTGTGTGTGTGTGTGTGTGTGTGTGTGTGTGTGTGTGTGTGTAAAGCAGATTACTTGGTTTGATTAATGACTGTGGGAACTCAGCCTGGATTAGAAAAATGCTCACATCCTTAGCAAACACACACTTTTTCTTCCCACTCAGGACATTCATTGACATAATGCATTCCCCCAGTCGTCCCTCTGGGGGACTTGGTGATTTCTAACATGAGGGACGGACCCGGTTCATTTCGTTCACCGTCGACTAGCGAATAGAGAATATAGAGAACATTATAGATCCAAAACGAAACTGAAGAAGGGCGGGACTCAGAGAAAAAGCTGCAATTACAAATCTGTCTGCTACTTCAGCACCACGGAGAGCACCATGGATTTATCAATACACAGCACAGATAGGCTACAGAGCCGTGGTCGGGGCCATAGATTCTACTGATATTTCAGAGTCATGGTCGGGGCCATAGATTCTAACTTACTGATATTTCGGAGTCATGGTCGGGACCATAGATTCTAACTTACTGATATTTCAGAGCCGTGGTCGGGGCCATAGATTCTAACTTACTGATGTTTCAGAGTCATGGTCGGGGCCATAGATTCTAACTTACTGATATTTCAGAGTCATGGTTGGGGCCATAGATCTTAACTTAATGATATTTCAGAGCCGTCGTCGGGGCCATAGATTCTAACTTTCACAAACTAGCCCAATACCAAGTCAAAATCCTCAGACAGCGCTGTGACGAAGGACAAAATGTCCTCACTTTCCGGTGTTAAACTTCCGTCTGCACAAATATAAAAGAACAAGACCAAACACACTGTTCTCTCTCAGGTTGACCTCTGTGACTCTCTCCAGTCTCCACCAATGTAGTGTTTTTTCCTGCACAACGGAATCAACACTCTGCACAGTATATACATGCAGGCAAACTGCATTATATAAAATCAATTATATGCATGCCCACACACACAGACCTCTGACCTCTTTGGCTGAGGTTAAATGAAAGTGACAGAGATTACAGATTTAAACAGTTTGACCTCCTGTTACGACCCGGCCGTCAAATCCATTAACCCGCAGGTCAAAATGAAGTTATTACAACAAAACAGCAAGTCTGTTAACCATGCTATCTACCGTGTATATATATATATGTGTCTTGTGAAGCTGTCTAAGGATTCTTACATCTTTACCACTAGTGGGGTCAAAATGTAAAGTTTGACCTGAGTGTTGTTGATGAAATCTAAAGGGTTTGTAATTCGTATACAGACATTTTAGGAAAACTTTCATCTGTCTAAACTCAATCTTGTCAGCTTCAGCTTTATTTAGGCTAAGCTATACTTTATTTTATAACACTCACTTACTTTTCACCCATAATCCAATATATTTTGTGCAACATTTTATACACACATTGACAGCTAGCGTCCAAGAAATATTCTAATTATTTAGTAAAAAAGTACAACACCATATAAATATTCCATTACAAATAAAGGTACAGAAGTATTGTCAACAAAACTATAAAGTATCAAAAGTAAAAGAACTAATTTTGTATATTTATGTTAGTGATGTATAGTTTTAATATTGGATAATTATTATAGATGATCGAATGATCAAGAATAAAGTCATAATATTATACGGTAGAAATTTCACGTATTTTCTTTTTTTTGTCGTAAAGTTATGACTTTATTCTCGCAATATTACAAATTTTTTCTCGTAAAGTTATGACTTTATTCTGTTAATATTATTACTTTTTTTCTCGTAAAGTTATGACTTTATTCTCGTAATATTAAGACTTTTTTTCTTGTAAAGTTACGACTTTATTCTGTAAATCTCAGATGTTTTTTCCCTCAATGTGGCCCTAATACTCCGTAGTACATTGTCTCTTTGGCCCTCACTCCATTAGACTTATATACTATATACTTAGACTATAAACTGTGTTACCTTCATCACAATGATCAAATGTTTTGCGGCTCCAGACAGATTATTGTTATTTTTTTTTGCCTAAAATGGCTCTTTTGATAGTAAAGGTTTCTGACCCCTGATCTAGACTAACTGTTAATTGTCCAGAACAGGGACTTTTTATTTTGGGGGAATGTCATTTATGCAGTAAAGGGGCGCTTGTTAAGGGTAAATTAATTAATTGTGCTAATCATTGTTTGCAGATAATGTTTAAACAGACGCTGTAAACCGTAGTTAATCTGCTGAAGATAGTCTTGTTGGAAACATAAAGTGCACTCACACTTAAATGACACACAGAAACACTAAATCAATATGCAATCCCTGAGCTTTTGTGCTGATTGAGAGTTTGGTGGAGAGTTTTTTAAATATAATCTTCAATAATCTACAGTGCGCAGCTTTCCAGATTATAATCCTGATGGATTAAAGGGTAATTTCTCAAAACCTCAATCCGAGAATGAATTTAATATGTAGAAAAATCTATTTCTCCTCCTGTTGGATTTCAGTTTCTACAACTTCTCCTGATTTGATGGAGAGTCAGTCGGCATTAGAGTGAATACCTTTTATTCATATTTAATAACTGGAAGCACTGACATGTTTTTATCCTCTTTAACTCCACCTCACCCTCCAGACGATCCATCATTTGAACACATGCTGCATGTCATTTCTTTACTTTCCTTCTGTGCATTTTGAGGTACTTGTATTACCTGAGTATTTCCATTTGCTGCCACTTTACACCCACACTACATTTCAGAGGTACATACTGTACTTTTTACTCCACTATATTTATCTGACAGCCGTAGCTACCAGTTTCTTTTCCGGATGTTTAAAGATGTATATGCATTGCAATTTGCCTCTAACCACTACATGCTTACAGATCATGCATCTATACCAGGGGTCAGCAACATTTACTATCAAAAGAGACATTTTATGCAAAAGAAAAAATTAAAAAAATCTGTCTGGAGCCGCAAAACATTTGATCATTGTGATGAAGGTAACACAGTTTATAGTCTAAGTATATAAGTCTAATGCAGTGAGGGCCAAAGAGACAATGTACTACGGAGTATTAGGGCCACATTGAGGGAAAAAACATCTGAGATTTACAGAATAAAGTCAGAATATCACGAGAAAAAAGTCGTAATATTACAAGAATAAAGTCACAACTTAATGAGAAAAAAAATGAAATAAAACATAAAATATTATGACTATTATCGAAATCTGAGATTTATTTTCTTTCCTCAATGTGGTACTCTGTCGTACCGTCGTACCATAGACCTATAACAATGATAAAAAAAAATTAAAATGTAAACAAAAAACAGTTATTCATTTCCATTTTTGAAAATCATTAAATTAGGCTTTGTGCTTTTAAATAAATGTGCTACCTTTGAGGGAGGCTCTAACTGGACGCTTGTATGTTGTTTTTTTCACAGCTACATGCACCGTTGCAGACGTCCATTTGCCTCTATGTCCGTGTGTGTCGGGTATTACCAGTCCAGATGACCTCATGCTGTTTGAGCCTGAAGCTTTAGTCTGGCCACCGTCTGACTTTCTGCTGACCTCATCTCCTCTCCCTCCATCCTGTCTGATTCTGCCGAGTCACTCTCTGCTTCCAAAACCCTTTTTCTCTCTCTCTCTCGGTTCATGCTGCCAGACTCTGTATTTCATCACCCAAATCTCCTCTTCTCCAATCAGCTCCATTTATGCATACTCTTTTTCACTGTCAGTCAGCTCAGCCACAGGCAGCTGATGTCAGCAAAAACCTGCTGTAAACTATCTGCTCAGCACCAACTGGCTGACCGGCGAAGTTAGCGACTATAGCTGGTGAATCAAGTGGAGCATTTAACAGCTAAATAACCAGACATTTTTTTCTCAGGAGCTGGTGGAGACCAAACTAGAGTTAAAAAGAGAGTGAATATTGTTGCATGTTGCTCTGTAACCCACAAAAAGGCCAAAAAAGTCAATGAGGTTTTGTTCACCTTGAGCCAAAGAAAACAATAAATCTTTATCTGTAAACTACTATGTGAAACGACGGTTATCTAATGAGCTGGCATGCTCGCCGGTCCTCACGTCTCCTAACAAGTCAGAGAAAATGTTCAAGTAGGTGTTATTTTGATTGAATTAACCACATATTCCAAATCAAATAAAAATCTACAGTGAAATCGGTGACACATTGACAGTTTATAGTGTGAAAATGATGACAGCTGTGAGTCTCACTGGTGTCTGCAATTGCCTCTGACTGATGTGAAATGCATGCTGGGATGCTTGTCTAAGGCCCTGATCAGCATTTTGCATGTTTTTCCACTCTATACGTCTCACGTTTTTATAGGAGCGCCCTGAACGCCTCGAGTTGAGAAAAACTTCAACTCAGAGCGGAAAAAGCGCCCGACATTATAACGTTCTTGTCTCATTGTGATGACTTTTGCTAGATATACCCGGAGCTATATGAGTTTAGCACGATCTGAACTGGACAAAGCAAGGAGGCAAAAGGTGCGTTTCCGCTCTGAGTTGAATTTTTTTCAACTTGAGGTGTTCAGGGCGCTCCTGTAAAAACGTGAGGCGCTCAGCAACGCAAAAGCAGCGCGCAAAACGCTTCATTCTCATCATCAACACGATTCCAAAAAAAGCCGCCCCAGGATGCTTAAACACACTCTTTCTGATCAGGGCTTTAGTCAGCTCACAAAGGACATTTTGGACCGTACTTTTATATGCATGCATATGTTTACATGCAGATTTTAAATTGGAACAGCACTTAAGCGGTGACTAATGAGCACAAAAGTAAAGACAACAACGCAGAGATGGGTAAAGACAGGTTACTAGATCATCCAAAATGAATGCATCTCCCGAAGAGAGACTGGGCTTTGAACATCCCACAATGAAAAAGATCTAGGTCTCAGCTCCTGACAGTGATTATTATTACTATTACTATTACTACTACTACCTCTATTATTATAGTGACAGTTATCGTAGCAGCAGCAGCACAACAATACAAAGCAAATTCCTGGAGGCAGCGCAGGAAAGGAAAAGGTTGAAGGGCGGATTATAGATGAAAACAAAGAGTCAGGAAATAATAAGATGACAGATAAAGACAACAGCGTGTAAAAGAGAATGGATGAGAGAAAAGAAAGAGAGCAAGCGTTTAAGACAGAGAGAGAGAGAGAGTGAGTGAGACTCTCTCTCTCTCTGGATGTGCTATAAATAATTCTCTTTAAAGCAGACAGCTGTTTATTATTCATATAAAGTCCCCATGACCTAGAAACAGCTCAGTGTGTGTGTGTGCGCAGCTGGGCATGTAAGGGGAGGAAGAGAGGAAGGAAGATGAGGAGAATAAAAGAGGAAGAAAAAGGAGAAGACAGAGAGAAATGAGAGGAAATATAGTAGAAAGAGGATGAGGAGGGAAATGAAGAAGATGACGGGAGAGAAGAAGTCGGAGTGAGGAAAAGGAAGAAGGAGAGGAAAAGAAAAGAAGGAGAGAAGAGGATGAGTAGGAGAAAGAGGAGGAAGAAGCAGCAGGATAAAAGATTAGAGGAATAACGAGGGATGGAAGAGGACTCAATTAATCAACTAATCACACGTGTGGAGGACGTAATCAATGAGCTCTTCCGGGTATCAACCCGACCTTTACGTTACACCAGCTTCATCTTTCATATAAAGAACTATGAGAGAACGTTTATAAGAAGATAATATACTTTTTAGTCGTCATCACTTTTGAGCTAATTTGAACACAAACCCACGCCTCATTAACTACCCGCCTCACTTGAGTGACAAGCTAATAATACCAGAAGACAGAGACATGAGAAAAACAACAGTATCAGCAGGGGGTTAATTCACTTCCCCAAAACGATATGAGTTATAAGTTATAGAGACTCCTCCGGTCCGATGACGGAGCAACGGAAGAAACCAGGGGATTAAACATAGAGCGACAAATTCAGTGTATAAAACGTAGACTGTATATAAGAAGGGGACGAAGTCACCGTGACGTCACGCATTGGTCTGTGGACCGCCGTTTTGAAGCCTCGAATTCAAGATTTTGGCCGTCGCCATCTTGGTTTTTGTCCGTCGCCATCTTGTTTTTTTGGCCATCACCATCTTGGTTTTTTGGCCGTCGCCATCTTGGTTTTTTGGCCGTCGCCATCTTGGTTTTTGTCCGTCGCCATCTTGGTTTTTGGGCAGTTGCCATCTTGGTTTTTTGGCCGTTGCCATCTTGGTTTTTGTCCGTCGCCATCTTGTTTTTTTGGCCGTCGCCATCTTGGTTTTTGTCCGTCGCCATCTTGTTTTTTGGGCAGTCTCCATCTTGTTTTTTGGCCGTCACCATCTTGGTTTTTGGGCAGTCTCCATCTTGTTTTTTGGGCCGTCACCATCTTGGTTTTTTGGCCGTCGCCATCTTGGTTTTTTGGGCCGTCACCATCTTGGTTTTTTGGCCGTCGCCATCTTGATTTTTGTCCGTCGGCATCTTGGTTTTTTGGCCGTCGCCATCTTGGTTTTTTGTCCGTCGCCATCTTGGTTTTTTGGCCGTCACCATCTTGGTTTTTTGGCCGTCGCCATCTTGGTTTTTGTCCGTCGCCATCTTGTTTTTTTAGCAGTCGCCATCTTGGTTTTCGGGCACTCGCCATCTTGGTTTTTGTCACCATCATCTTTTTCGGCCGTCGCCGTCTTGGTTTTTATGGTCGTCGCCATCTTGGTTCTCGGCCGTCACCATTTAGTTTTTTTGGCCGTCACCATCTTGTTTTTTGCAACCAGAAGTGACACGAGAGGGTGGAGCCAAGTACAACCGAACGCTGAATAAGTTATTTTTAGGCGACCAAGATGTTACAATCAGTCGGAGAGATTGGAGAAATATGACAAAAAAAAGTTATCTTTATAAAACGGTCGCTATATGGTGACAGTAGAACACGAAACAGGTAACCTGAAAAAAATCATGTTCCTCTGTGTCCTCCGGTGCTCCTAACAAGATTTCATAGACCGGAGGAAAACAAGCAGTAAGAGCTGATCTGAGGTCTGCTGTCCAGCTGCCGTCTATGAGAGCCGGCTGTCAATCACTCTGAACTCCGACCAAACGGTCAAACTAGGCAGCGCTCTAGGAACGCTCTCTCAATGAAATGACCTGTGATTGGTCAAAGTCTCCCGTCACGAATTAAATGCTCTAAAGCCTGAAAACAGAGCCGTGAGGAGGAGCAGAAGTCTAGTTATCTCTCAGAACACTTGAATTACAATATACTGAAAGGTTATTATGGAACTTTTGCCCAATGATGCCAAAAATATACTGACTACTGCTGCTTTAAACAGAAGTTTGAATTTCCAATAAAGAATGGCAGCCCTAAAGCATCCACACATACATCTATAGAGTATATAGAGGAGGTCACAAGGGCTCACTGAACAGTTCAATGAGTATGGAAATGATGTGAATCTGTGGCCTTCACAGTCATCATATCTTGACCCGACTGAAACCCCTACGGGAAACATACAGTATATATAGTATAGTGTGTGTGTGTGTGTGTGTGTGTGTGTGTGTGTGCCCACGCTGCCTTTGATGTGCAGAAGAATCACAGTAGTGCTTTCAACTGGAGGCGGCACAACAGCTTTCCTCTCTAATCTGCACTTCACCGTAGGAGGTTGTGTGTGTGTGTGTGTGTGTGTGTGTGTGTGTGTGTACTATGTGAACTAGCAGTGACTTTCACATAACTGATTTTATTCTCCTTGTTCAGGTTTCTGTGCAGCTCGTGTCAAAGACAGCGATGTTACGTGAACATTTATTTTGCATGTATTAGTCAGCGGAGCTCCGACATAGTGCGCCTTCACCTACATCAGAACATGGTGTTATAATTAAAGAGCAGCGGCACTAATATACAGAACGACACGGAGAAAAGCTCAGAGAGGAAAATTACATAATCGCAGCAACGTTCACAGAGATAAAGAGACAATTTGTTCTCTGTCTGGACTAAATCAAGATCATTGTAGACAGACTCGACTCATCTTAGCTGAAATTAAAAACCTTAACAGTTTGAACAGCAGGGCTGTCCTCGACCAAAAGAAATTCCTAGTCAACTAACAGTCGTACGATTTTGTTGATTAATTGATTGATTTAATCGACAGATCTGTAAAACTGAGTTTCTCACACAAAGAATCACTCAAAAGCACCACTTTAGATCCGGTGTTTACCGGAGATTTGCTCATAAATTTCTTAGTAATAAGTCATTCAGCATGAAAAAAAAAAGTCGTAGTATTATAAGAATAAAGTCATAATATTATAAAGTAGTAATTTTACGTGTCATTTTCTTTTTTTCTCGTAAGGTTATGACTTTATTCTCGTAATATTACGACTTTTTTTTTGTCAGGTTATGACTTTATTCTCGTAATATTCATATTTTTTTCTCGTAAAGTTATGACTTTATTCTCATAATATTATGACTTTTTTCTCGTAAAGTTATGACTTTATTCTCGTAATATTACGACTTTTTTTCATAAAGTTTGATTTTTTTTCCCTCAATGTGGCCCTAATACTCCGTAGTACATTTGCACTTGGGCCCTCACTGCATTAGACTTATATACTATATACTTAAGACTATAAACTGTATAATGTTTGCGGCTCCAGACCAATTTTTCTTTTGCCTAAAATGGCTCTTTTGATAGTAAAGGTTGCTGACCCCTGCACTGAAGAAACCTTAGTCAACTAATCTACTTAGAGGGGGCAGCCCTATCTATTATACTTTTATATTCTATGCCATCCGTCTTTCTTTGCAGTCTATCACACACATTACATATCTAATCACATTTAATACTGCTGCACACAAACACACATGAAGCACACTGGATGCTTTTATTTTTTATCTCTCCCTGTCCATTAGAACAACGGGAGTCTCAACAGGAAGAAGCTGCAGAGCCAGAGAGTTATTTTAAGCTGAAAGCTGATCCGCGCTGTGTCAAGACTTCACAAAAAAATCACAAATTCTCAGGACAAAGAGGCAACGAACAGAGCTGATTTTAAAAAAAGATATCAGGGGATAAATAAACAGAAGCAGGGAGAAGGGAAGTGTGACGACATCGTTGAATCTCACTTTACAGGAACAGGACGGCTCAGGACTGAATAAACACCGACACAGTCTCAACAAACACAGGATAATGTAAACTTTACAAAACAGAACTGTCTTGTTTTAAAGGCTAAAAGATGCCCAACCTGGCAGGTCTGAGCAGAAAAAGTAAAGAAGTCTGGATTGAGAGGAATCTGAGGAATAAAAACTGTTTCAGATTTGTCTCATTTCTGCTGTTTCTGTTATTTTGTCCACCTCCTGTATGTAGGAGCAGCAGTTGGCTTTGGGGGCTGTTAAAAAAAAAAAAAAGAGGTTGCCAAGATAAACCACCCCCCCACACACACACACACACACCCCCCATGGGGAGTGTCGCCATGGCAACTGGGCAGCATCCCCCCATCGTTATCTCGGAAACAGCAGTTTTTGACCTGAGGGGTTGTAGATGATGTAGAGATAGTGATGGAGGAGGGTGGAGGACAGCTGAAGGGCAAAACACACACACACACACAGGTGAGCACGGCATGCTGAGTGTGTGTGTACGGGTGTGTGTATGTGTGTGTGTGTGTGTGTTTGTGTGTGTGTGTGTGTGGGTCTGTGATGATGATCCAGCTGGACTCACTTCACAACCTCAAAAGGATCAGCAGACCTGACGTTTACTGAGCTCCGTCTGCAGACTCTCCTTCATGCAGTAAACATGCTAAATGTATTGCAGTATCAACTAAAGCTTATGTTACATTCTGGTGTCAAGAATGAAGCTAAAATTTCCATTTAAATTTGTTTTCTGTTTCACTGCCAGCTCATGTTGCTGTGCAGCTAAACACAGACTGCAGATGGCGCTGCTGATGTTGCCTGCAGCAGCTGCTTGTGACGCAGTCAGACAGGTCATGTCTTCTGGCTGGTAGTGTCCACAGAGTGCTGAGCCTGGAACAGGGTATCATTTGAAATCTGTCGTTATCAGTGCCTAAATGATATCTATATTGAAATACAGAAATAATTTTTTTTATTATAAACATCCTTTTCCATTCGACAAAGGCAGCAAAGCTTCTTAAATATTAAGTTAAGACAAGCCGCCATACAAGAGTAGAGGGGGCTGCGGCTATTTCCTGGAAGCAGTATGTACCTGAGGAAATAGCCACAGCCTTGCACTCTAAGTCCGACAATGATAAAGTCCCTCCACTTCTTTAATATGTCACCAATCTAACTGCCAGTGATGGACTCAATGGGAGGACAAACTCACTCAGTACAGTGTGACAAAGGTCAGCTTGTTTTAAGCAGTGCGGGTGGAGACTGACATCGTACAGTAGCTGTATATGAACTCACTGCTGAGATTGTTCAGTACTACAAACCCGTACGCTCCAATCTCATGCACACTTAATGCCTTCATTGCTTCCCGTACATGCAGAACTGCAGCCCGTATGTTATAGAATATACCGAAGAGACCGCTGGGAGGCTCACCAGATGTGTTCAGAGACAGTACACTCAGTGCTTGTTGGCATGTGAGACTGTTAAAAGCAGAGTTCACACCTTCACTTACTTCCAAGGTGCATGGAAAAGGAAAAAAAGTCTCAAGAGGTAAAAGTTTGGTGAGACTCACTGCTGCAGTTTGGTTGATAGTTATACTACTTGTAGTACATCTTAAGTGTTAATACTTGCCTACATTGATTTCATATTTCTGCTTCTATCATGCATGTTCGTCAACTTACTGTAAAAAACATACACGAGTAGAATCAACACAATTATGCCAGTAAGTGAAGTCAAAGTTATCAGCTTCATGTAGCCTTAATCTAAAGCTACTTGTGACCTAAAGGGTGCACAAAAGATGAGACCCCAAAAAACTTTAAAGTCCAATATATTTAAAAGTCCGACCCAGTGTTCTGTACACCGAGGCAATGTAACACTGGAACTTCCTGGCACTAATGATGTGACCACAGGTGACGTTGTCAGAGGTCATCCCGGTATCACGCCACAGTGTGTAATAGACCCACCTGTCCGCCAGAGGACAGCGTCTCAGAGTCGCGTTTTGCCTCGCGGAGGCGTGAATATTACACGTGTGTATGAAGGTGCAGTACCAGCAGGGGGCAACAAAACCACTTAGTTAGGTTTAGGAAAAACATCATGGTGGGGCTTAAAATAAGTACACATACCAAGTACAATATGTACAGAAACTAGAATGGCACTCGGAGAGGGCAGACCTCCACCAAGCTGCCCAGGTATGATTGCCCCCCCTCTCCGTTCAGCTTGCGCCATCATCCACGTGTATTTTTGTTGATGTTGAGATCAGCTGTACGTAGCGGAGCATTCTAAAACACTTCATTCAAACTGGACAGAAACAAAATCAAACTCAGCTAAACCGTCGTCGTTACTCTTTCCAACAATCACCAAGTGTGCTTTGGTCCAACTCAACTGTTTATTGTGAAAAAACGCCAAATCTACAGGTGTCCCCTGCTCCATCCACCCCCCGCTCTCTCTCTGTCCCTCTCTCTACAGGCAGAAGGAAAGAGGCAGGGTGCGCATGTCTTAAAGCCTGTGGTGTTAATGCACAGGCTGAGCAGAGTTATTAAAAAACATTCCTGAAGCCGGATCATGCCACACCCCACCCCTCCAAAAAATGTCATTCAAATCCATCGCAGACTTTTGGAGTAATCCTGCTAACGGACAAACCAACAAACAAACCAACAAACCAACAAACCAATGCCGGTCACTAGCTGTAGCAGTAGTGTAGCATATTCACACGGATGCATTTACATCGCGGTCAGTACAGACTAATATGGTGTACATGTGACACGCCAAAAGAAAGAACGCCGCTCTTATTGCATGCTTTTTCCTTGCGCATTATCGTCTCATTCACCTGCCTATTCGTACGACGGGGCTGCAGAGGTTCAAAACACAGATAGAGTTACTAAATGTGAAACTGTCTCATCCAAGTAAAGAAAACATTTGATAGATTTTGATACAATATTTCAGTACTTCATCTGTGCAACAAACTAGTTTTTATTCCCAGTCCCATCTGTGCTCGCATGCCACAGGCTATGGGAGCTAACATTGTTCTTCAAAAGCTCTTTCCTAAAATTTGAGGTTTTTTTGGAGGTTATTATTTTGGATATCTCAAAGTTTTGTACGTCCATAAAGTAGGTCAGCTTCACATATTATGCAGTTGCTTTTGGTTTTATCATTTCATCAGCAGCAACAGGGATACGTTTTGAAGATAAGCTCTAAGTTGTCACTGAATGTGATGAAATAAAATATCACCAGAATGAATAACTGTCTGGAGCAGCAGCGAGTCCTTCTTTGAAAAATAACACGGGTACTTGAGAACAAGACCGAATCAGTGGATGTGGATTTAACCGTCTTAACGACATTAAAATCATGAAAGAAGGAGTAATTTGTGTGTTTATTAAATCAGTTTCACAGTCTAGCTCTCTGCGAGCGTGTAAGAATTGCACCAGTTGCCATGACAACCCGATGAAAATTAGTAGTATTGAGAGTCCAAGTACAGAACAAGGCAATAAGATTGAAGATTCAACCCCCCATCTTTCCCCCTCAAGGGAAAATAAAACGTCTGCACTCGTTCTACTTTCAGGCATCTTGGACACGCGTCACCAGACGGCTGATGTTCGGAGTCCTGCCAGAAAAAGCTCTTAGCTGCCGACTGCAGAGGCTCATTTAGAGAAAGCAGATAAAGTAGAGGAGTCAGCAGTTAACTGTGAGACGGAGAGACATTAACAGAGAGAGAAAGAAGGAGGCTATACTGCTCTGCGCAATAATCTGTAATGTTTCTATAGCAAAAGATGTCAACAGCATTATGCAAGTTAATTATAACAGATGCAGTAAGTTTCCCTTAACGTTGCTACAGAACACCACACATTCTCTGCATAGAAGAGCGTGGTATTCATCTTGAAATGAATAAATGAGTAAAGGGCAAAGTGTAAATATAGACTCTGTGATCAAATCCAGACACGACAGTAGCGTGTTTCTTAATGTTATTTGTCCAATTTCAAAAGCGAAGCGTTGCTTTGTTCCCCCCCAAAGCAAATCCAATATTTATCCTCTGGGTTTGAGAGTTATGGATTCCTCTTGGGTATTTAATAGCCAGAGGGAAAAGAAAAATATGTGTGGTTAAAGAGACACGCTGTAAATACAGACTGAGAGCTGTGAAGGCAGAGAGCATTGTGGGACGGGACAGAGAGGACTATGGGGGGATGATTAAGTGTGCTGGCAATGATTGTTATTCCCGTGGTCGGATAACGTAGCGTGATTTACTGAGCGAGAAAACCTACGTGGTGACTTAATGCGAAAGAAATGAGGCAGACGGACGTGAGGACGGAGAATTATGGGTAATGTTTCAAGGGGGGGATGACGGAGGGCATTAGGGAACAGCGGTGACTCCTGTTCCTGTCGGTCCGGGAATGCAGAAATGTGCACGCCGATCCGATGAGTAACTCATGAGTGTGAGTGTGGTGTGAACGGCTGTAATGCTCATTACAGACCAGAGAAGTGTTGGATGGAGAAACACTGAAGAGGGAACGTAAATATTATTTATCAATATTGGAGCAAAGATGTAAAGTTTGTGCTGAGGGTTGTAAATCATCGGTACCGGGGCCGTACTGTAGGTCACACTCAGCTCCACACTGTCACAACTTTCATCAGTATAAGATGGATTTCTCGGCCCGAGGCTCAGCTGTGCTCCGTGATGGACGTTAACCACATAACGCTAGTGTGCTTTTCAAATTTGTACAGCAAGAAAAGGTTCACAGGCTCACAGACATCCTCTCTCAGACAAGAACCACAGCACAGACACAGAAGCACAGTTCCTCATGTCAGAACCGCAAAACATCGCAGAGTGAAAGGGCCTGCCTGAACTCAGTTCATAGCTATACTTATAGGAAAAGTAGGTAGTTCATAGATATCACACAAAATCCATTCCGCTCTAAGGACAGTACGCCCCGGTGACGCTTTGGCCACGGCCTCGGGAAGCACCTTCGCTCCGAGCCTTTCCAAGCCGGTGGCGGCGCGCCGCCTCGTACACGAGACTCCCCAGCCTGTCGTGTGTCGCTCACACCCTTCAGCTGGCTGTTAACGAGGCTTTTTTGGCACAGAGAAGTACTCGTATCAGTACTCGGTATCGGTGCATCCCTATTTAGAATGAATGTCAACATGCATAAAGTTAACATGGCAAATTTGAAAACATTTACCATATAAGTCAACTGAGGTTTACAGGACTTTGACCGTGAACTGAAGTGCTGGACTCGTGGAAATGGAATTTGACCTGCATGTGTCACAGGAGGAAAGATCAGATGATCACCGAAGTCATCATGAATCATCATGAATGTCTGAACCGTTTCATCTGAATCAATCCAACAGATGTTGAGAGCCAGACTACTCCAGACTACTCAGAACCAAAGGAGATAGGCGCTAACAGTATGACACAAACACTGGAAGGACAAAGGACAGACAAGAAAAGAAGACCTTGAAAATAACAGAGAGGAGTATTTCTCTTCAGCGAGTCAAGAGGAGAAAATAAGGACGAAAGGATGGCTTGAACATGAGCATCTGTCTGGGCTCGCATTAAATTATAATGAGGGGAAGAAGAAGTCTAGTAATGGCTTCCCTTGAGTGTATCATCACTGCTCTGCTGTGCGCAGAGAGAGGTGAAGAGGTGGAGGGAGGGTGGAAATGAGCGTGATATTACAGCCATTTACAGTTCGAGGTTATGCAGCCTCTATAAACAAAAGTGCAGCCTCCGTAAACATGAAAAATCATCCAAACTACTTCAGACTTTGCAGTTCCAGCTAAAAGAGCATCAAATACTGCAGTGCTGTTACATAAAGAACGGTATTTTCATCCCAAAATAGATGATTTGGGGCTTTAAAAAGAGAATTTTGGTCACATTCTTGGTCATGGCTCATATATGATACATGGTTGATATTGCGCAAGGCATTTAGCGTGCAATAAGAACGCCTTTTTTTGCTCTTGGCGTGTCGTTTGTACGCCATGTAGGCTGTGGGAGGGGAGGTGTACGGGTCCAACAAACACAGGACTTTCATCCAGGAGACCGGTGTTTTGTCGGTGTTTTGTTTTGTACGTTATGTTAGTGACATTTGTGAAGTTTTTTTTATTGACGTTCGTCACGTGTTTTCCATACTTATGTTTCGTTGTTTCCATACGTATTTTACTTAGTTTACGTACTTATTTTAAGCCCAACCATGATGTTTTTCCTAAACAGAAGAAACAAATCACCGGCACTCACAGATAAAGACTGTTTTTTTAGTTTATTTTGGGCAAGCAAACAAATGCGTTTCAGCTATAAGCCGTCATCAGCGTGATCACTCAAGACACAATGCCAGTTTTAAATATTCAGGTGAGGCACGGACACCAATCTGGAAAGAGACTACATGATTACATAATAGGATTCATCTGTGGATGCACCGCCAGGACACATCATCTCGCAACAACAGAGGAGTAAGAAACAACCAGCAATACAATGAAAGATATATGTAAATTATATATCCTGAAAGTCCACATGGCAAAAGCCACTCCATAAAAATAGAACGGTGACTCATCAATAACACATGATTGATATACATTTTCTATAGCCTCTATTAAAGGAAGACATAAATAAATTAAATCTATGCTTACAAACTGTACAATATAACCTCATGAATGCTCAGTGGCTCGTGGGCTGAAAATACCTAACAAAGAGCACAGAAAATAATCCAGAAAGAGGGAATCAATCGCATGTAAAGTAGAATTAAGACGCCGTAAGGCAGTAAAAACTTTTTACAGAGTGTACAGTGAAAATGCCATAGAAAAATTTCATAGAAAAATGTAAAAAGATATCATAGGAAATAAAGTAAAACAAATGTGTTAAGATATCAAGAAAGATATGTAGATAAAATAGATATGGTATGTAGAAAAATGAGACGTGCTCACTGCTATTTTCTATTTCGTTTTTCCTAAACCTAACTAAATGTTTTTTGTTGCCTAAACCTAACAGTAGACGTTACCATAGTTTTGTTTCATGGAGTAAAAATGACACGTGAAAAAGGTTTAAATGCGTCCTCATGACACGCAGAATGTCCTCGTAATGTCTTGCTATTTATACGCCCTATATTGGAAATAAAATAAATACACTCTTGGCAAAACGTGTACAGTATATATATATTAAAAATGTTCCTTTCCATTTGTTTTCTCTCCATATAAGCACTCAGACATGGAGACACTGCTCTCTCCGTGAGGTTACGCAGCGGTCACATCTCAAACTGAATCAACGTTAACACTTTGACACACATGCTGCCTGGCTCTCAGAGAGACAGAGAGGCTGCTGGTTCAAAAGAGAGGGCTTCAGACAAATGTACTCTGAACAAACAAGTGATCCACATGTAGAAACAAGCTTCTGAATATATGTATTCTGGAGCCTGAGCATGAAACTTTACTTGTTTAATGTCAGGAAAAACCATGCTTTCTGCAAACAAGCTCCCTCAGCGCCGCAGAAACGTGATATATGACCATGAGTGAACTTCATCTGCACCTCACAGAGTTCATGTCCTTCATCCTTTAGCTTACTGACATATACAACGTCATTTCTGTTGTCTCCCATTGCACACCCCTATCCACCGTCCTACATGCTCGTGGCTAATAATGCATTCACCAGATGGAAAGTGGAGGTTTGTTGCCAAACCATGTAGCTGAGGCAGCAGAATTACTGAGGGGAACATTTTCCATCAATACTCAAGAATTTGGTGAGCAAACCATCCGGCTTTACCGCTCGCCTCGCTGTCTGTCTCCGTGTTTGGCAGTGGGTTCTTTGTAGTGTTGAGATTGGGAAAAGGCTGACTTGCATGTGATTTTTTTTTTAAAAGGAATACTGCCTTCATCAGCGATTGTTTTGTGAGAGAACTTGAACAATAGCGGCACTTTCTCTAAAGACCTGAGAGCAGTAATGAAAAGGTTTGTCATTTACTGTTTGTCAGGATTTCTGAAAATACTTATCTGAAAACAAAACCAAAATTACTGCCAAGCCTTCCACTTGGAAACAGCGATGACAAGACTATAAAAGAGAAAACAAAAGCTTGAGGTCACCTTGTTATGAACTAATAAGAGATTATGGGTAAGTAAAACAAAGAAGTTGAGTTTCCTACAAAGGAAGCTGAAACTGAAAACAGTTGTGGAGAAACACTTCTCATGACTAAACCTGAAGTGAGAATGTTTAAAAGCCTCCTCTAAAGAAATGAAACCAGATAAAACAGAAGTTAGATTAACTTTTACAAACAAAATTACATTGAAAAAAAAGGAAATTAGTTTCAGTCCCTAAACAAAAGGTTTCATTTCTCTTTTGGGCCCGAGGCTGAAAACATTTTAGGCATTCATGATCTTATCCTACTTTAACTAAAAGCAGAGAAACAACTGCAATATGTATTTATCACAAAGAAGAAGAGAAGTCACCGATGCTTGTATCTTCTACTTCTACTACGCATCTACCAAAAGAGGTCTAAATGTTTGTTGTCCAGATTTGACTAGAATGAGTCGGTAATTCCAGACAGAAGTACGTTTTGTTTGTCCTAGAAGTCATCAAACGCTGCCTTTGTGCCTTGAGACAGAGTGTTGCAGAAGGACAGGACGGTGACAACAGCCTCAGCTGTGGCCCCAAAGTCTGTCACAGCGACTTAGTCAGCACAATGGGCCCCTAGGATACATCACATACACACATATCACCATCCCTCCCCAGGTCTCTGCACACTCCACTCGCCCTAATCAGCTCTCTGGGGACCAGGATGATGGTTGAGGGTTGTGTGTGACCCAGGACTTAGAGGTCTGGTTGACTCAGCAAGAGAGAAAGCAGGGACAGACATACAATTACACAACACAAACTCACAGTGTCTCTGACTATGTGACAGAGGCACTGCATTGTTTCATTGAGCATTCAGTATTCATTCCTCCTCAGTCGACTCATTCTCTCCTTGACGCTGAAAAAATGCAAAAGTGCCTCAAGGAGAAGTGAGGACACCCGTCCGTTATTCCAGAAATAGTGAACATATCCTTCAAATTCTCTGTTTAGAATTCTACTCAACGTTGAGCGTTAAGATCTCTTTAAGTACGGTACAGATGGTGATTCAATATGTGAAATCGGTGCAGCAGTTAAAGATGCAGGTATAGCAGAGCTGAAAAGATGCTCGAGGCAAAGCTGTGCTGCAGAGTAACTAATGAAAAACAGTTTAAAAGGCGGAGTGCACAAGGAACTTATAACAATGCATTGTTTCCACTTTACGAGAAGCCTGCGTTGTAAAGACAGGATGTTGGAGATTAATGCATTTCAAATTATGTTGCATTAGGAAAACACAGAGGAAATGAAGCTTCAAAGTGTCTCCATGTGACGTCTTATGTCAATAAAAGCTTGATTAGTGTGGACCAACACCTGCTCCTCCACCAGACTGCTGATTGGCTGATTCGCTGCAGGTGTAGGTGGAGAACTACGTCTTCACACAAAGAAAGCAACCTAACTTTCAGTAGTAAGTGCACAATAGCACAATTTATTATATAAAACTAGGGATGCACCGATGCCAAATGCTAGATCTTATATTGGGACGATACTGACTCAAATAAGCTGGATCGGATATTGGTCGCAATGGAAACAATTTATTAAATTCAATTCTATGTTTCTATACTATGTACATTACATACTGGAAATCGTATTATCAATTGCTAATATCTTATCAATATCTTATATATCATAACTAGAAGTACACTTGGAGAGCGCAGATCTCTGTCAAGGCAGGTTTCATGTATGTCGGATCGCCACCAAAATCTAATGGATTGTTCATTGTGCCACACCCCACCCCTCCAAAAAATTACATTCAGATCCATCGCAGACTTTTGGAGTAATCCTGATAACGGACAAACCAACCAACCAACCAACCAACCAACCAACCAACCAACCAACCAACCAACCAACCAACAAACCAACCATCCAACCATCCAACCAACCAACCTACTGACCAACAAACCAGCAAACCAACAAACCAACCAACCAACCAACTAACCTACCAACCAACAAACCAACAAATCAAACAAACAAAAAAGACAACAAACCAACAAACCAACAAACCAACAAATCAAACAAACAAAAAAGACAACAAACCAACAAACCAACCAACCAACCAACCAACAAACCAACCAACCAACAAACCAACCAACCAACAAACCAACCAACCAACCAACCAACAAACCAACGCCGATGTAAACATAACCTCCTTCCTAGGCCTTTGACCTTGCCGGAGGTACTAGAGGATATATCTTAATGGTGAGCTCCTAACTTTATAGTTAACAATTCATCCACTATTCTTTATGGCCGCATACCTCAGCTGTACCTGAAGTACTCCTTTGCACTGATGACAACATCTATGACATCTTATATGTACAGAAATGGCAAACAGTGGCCTACTTCTATAAAGACTCATGTCTAAATGTAGAGCAAAAGACATCTCTAGCTGCTCATTTTTCACATCTTTGCTCAGCCCACACCAAATCTAACAAATCACTTCATGTTGACCTTTCTGTTCAAACATCCTCACACAGATTAACTCTATAATACTGCCACACACATGTTTTAACATTTGATGCTCACAACACGATGAACCCTTCTGATGCAGGTTACCAAAGACCTTTATTCAGACAAATATTACATTTACTTCTGCTAAAGATCCTCTCGTCTCCAAACAGTTTACAGCAGATCCAGATTTTAAAAGGACTAAATGTAAAGTATGTTTATAATCAGACCTGTTATCTCATATTTACATATATTCCTGGAATGCTTTTTTTTAGATTTTGACATTATTTGGCACTATAGCAGCTCGTTCCTGCCTGGACTCTCCGTGGAGGCCACAGCAGCTTTCACAGCCCGGCTTTGTGTTGCTGCTGGACGGGTCACAATGGACTTCCTGTGGCTGCGGAGCCGCCGTCTCACTCTGCACCAATGAGATCTCAGCACTGACCAACACCAGCGTCCAGCACAATGTTGGGCCGTTGCCATGTGAGCAGTGGACGAGTGTAAACAGGAGGAGAAAACAGGGAATGTTTGGACGGACCCGATGGTGTGCAGAGATAGTCTAGGACTCTGAAAACAAACCTTTTTCTATTCAAAGACATTTTCTCTGGCCTACTTCTTCCTGTCCTGACTCCACTGCCACTACTTGTATTGTGTAAATGCTATTTTCTTTTTTTAAATCATGGAGGAAGAGGTGATAACCTTCCTTTTTCCTTTGCTGTCCAACCCTCAACACGGTGACCGATGACCTCTTGTCTAAACACCTCTTCTGTTACCTGCCTTCACTCCTAACATTGAAAAAAACAACTGTGACACAGGATCCCTGCGGTGTTGAAGCAGGAGACTGACAGCTCGTGACCCGCGGGGCAGCAGCGAAAATGTCAAATATCATTCCTGACATTCCTGCTGAGTTTTCCTGCTCAGTAAAAGGTCTTTCAGACCTCCCTCTCTTGTTTCAGTGATGTCATACATCACCCTCATTATCCAAAACGCTCCTGTTTAATCAGATAAGCCACGGCAATAGTTCCCATATGGAACAAAACGGACACTATCAGCTCAGTAAGATAAGTGAGATAAAGGTTGTGATATAAAGGCTTGAATAGGAATCAGAGAATATGCAACCTTCGTAATGACAACCGTCTGAGACAGAGGTCAGCAACCTGCGGCTCTTCAGCTCCTCTCCAGTGGCTCCCTGTGGATTAGCGGAAATGGAAATGAATAACTGTGTTTTGTTTACATTTTCAATTTTATTTATCATAGTTGTAGGTCTATGGGACGACGGTACGACGGAGTATTAGGGCCACATTGAGGGAAAAAAATAAATCTGAGATTTCAAGAATAAAGTCAGAATATTATGAAGTATACATTTTACGTGTTATTTTTTTTTTCTCGTAAAGATATGAATTTATTCTCGTAATATTACGACTTTTTTTCTCGTAAAGTTATGACTTTATTCTCGTAATATTACAACTTTTTTTCTCGTTAAGTTATGACTTTATTCTCGTAATATTACGACTTTTTTTCTCGTAAAGTTATGACTTTATTCTCGTAATATTACGACTTTTTTTCTCGTAAAGTTATGACTTTATTCTCGTAATATTACGACTTTTTTTCTCGTAAAGTTACGACTTTTTTTCTCGTAATATTTTGACTTTATTCTGTAAATCTTAGATGTTTTTTCCCTCAATGTGGCCCTAATACTCCGTAGTACATTGTCTCTTTGGCCCTCACTGCATTAGACTTATATACTATATACTTAGACTATAAACTGTGTTACCTTCATCACAATGATCACATGTTTTGCGGCTCCAGACAGATTTATTTTTATTTTTTTTTGCCTAAAATGGCTCTTTTGATAGTAAAGGTCTGGGAGATGTGTATCATATTTAGTTTGAATGATAAGCATAATGAATTATAGGGGAAAGTAACTGCAAGAAATATGATTCAAACTACCCGTATGACTCACAGTCAGAAGGTCGAGGTGATTGCATTTCAAGCTGCTCCCTTTTTAGCCGGACTAATTAAGAAACATATTATTATCATCATCATTATAATTAATTGTAATGTTGTTTGTTGCTATTGTTCTCATAATTATTATTGTGAGGGACCCTGCTAATTCCTAGGGCTGTACCGAATGTCTTTTTTTTTTTTCTTTTTCACATTTGAAGCTTCTATTGAGGTTTTGAATTGTATTATTGTGGTAATATAAATGTAATTTATGGTTCTGTGCTGTTAGATTGCTGCTAGAACGCCCCGTTAATATGTGCCTACCTTTGTGTGCGGCAAGCGGGAGAGCAAACAAAAGGCTTTTTTAAAGGCTAAACGCCAACAAATATGGACTGAAGCAGAATATTATTATTATGTATAAAAACATGTTGTGAATTTTGTAAATGATCGCTAACTGTGTGATTCTTTCAGTGACTTTATGTTTCTACACTTCCCTCTTTTTAAGGATAATGCTACATATTCTTTCTCTTTATCAGAAGTTGTTGTTGGTTGGTTTGCACGAAACTTATATTATCATTTGTTAAAGGAGAAGACTGGTGTAATTCTATATTTTTCTGATTGTCAACAAATCAGATGAAAATATATATATATATATATATATATATATACTTATATATGTATATATATATTATTTTTTTATATATATATTTTTTATATATATATATATATATAGAGAGAGAGAGAGAGAGAGAGTTTTTGTTTCTTTTTTTCTGGTTTTCCATCCTGTTAAAGCTGCAGTAGTCAGTATATGTTTGGCATCATTGGGCAAAAATCCAATAATAACATGTCAGCATATATTAATTCAAGTGTTCTGAGAGATAACTAGACTTCTGCTCCTCCTCAAATAAACCAGGGGAAAGGTTCAGGTTTTTATCAAACAAACAGAAGGAAATAGCGTTTTTGTTTGGGACTATTTTCAGTGGCGGATTAATCCACATTTAGTGCTCAACAGTGAGTATTTGTAGCAGCAGGATGGTGTATACTTTACGTGGTATTGAGTTGATTTTAACAGTTTTTGGACAACAACGGAGCACCGAGGAATAGAATATATATCACGCTTTGACAATACTTGTTGGTTCGTTGTTGGCTTTTGGACTTCGAGGATTTTTAATCTTATAACCGTGTCTCTGTTCATTCAGATGCTGCAGGCTCGTGTGTAGTAGCCTCTAACAGAGACGTCTGTGTAGTGTCGAGGCTGGTATAAAACAAAACAAGAGCATTTCAAAGGGCTCCACACACACACACACACACACACACACACACACACACACAGACCCCTTGTGAGTGGTGATCGAACAGTCTCTGGTGGCGGGTCGGTGTGGGCTGTCGGCCAGCAAAACCCTTTCATCCTGCCTCCCCCTCTCTCTCTCTCTCTCTGTAAAACACACCCTATGTCTCTCTGCCTTCTCTTTCATTCTCTCTCTCTCTATTTAAAACACACACACTCCATTTTCCTGCCTCCATCTCCTCCTCGCTCCACCTCCCCCTCTCTCTTCTTCTAATTTCCGGTGTGAATGCGAGGACGGACGACGACGTGCCAAAGTGACCCACGCATCATCACAACATCACACACACACACATACAAACACAGTACACTGATGCATGATGTGAAGTAGGTCAGATGCCATGTGGCTGGACGCATTGCAGCAAGAAGGGCAAATTAAAATACATTTGAATAACCATATTTATTATCATATACTGTGAGGATGTTACGCAGCTTTAAGTGGAGCGAGAGGCTGGAAAAAAAAGACATTGAGGACATCTGATTCCCCAGAGTTTACGCTCTGAAATGGATTTCCTGGTCTAATGGATAAACTGCTGATTATGTCATGTGACACAAATGATCCACTGAGGACAATATTATTTATAGAAAAAGCAGAACCAGAAAGCATTATGTCACACAGAAAATTTGCATTTGAAAGGCTTCTTTTTCTTTTGTTTTCCTTCCTTTTCTTTATTTTTAGGCACGCTGGCGACACGCCTCTTTAGGGATGTCGGTACGTCGTCTGTCGAGCCATTCAACATCGAGATATCTCAACTATTATCTGGATTATCGTGACATTTTGTACAGACATTCACAGATCCCAGAGGAGGAATCCTACTAACTTTGGGGATCTTTCATCTCGTGCCTCCATGAGGTTGATATTTTGGGGGTTTATTGAAATATCTTCACAAATACTGAATGAGTTTTCATACCAAGCTATAGCCTCAACTGCTAGCATAGCTGTAGGTCAACACAGGAACACAGGAGTCTCCTGGATAATTTATATATGTTATAGCAATCGGTTATAAATGTTTAATTGTTGTTTTTCATGAGAGTTTGTTGTGCGGAGAGGCACTAAATACTGCAGCACTCACGAGCCCAGTTAGCTGAAACCCACAATGAAAAGGTCACAGTATATTCAAAATGCTCCACATCTTCTGAGTTCAAAATACAAATATGAAGTCATTCTGAAGTTTCTAACTTTATCCAACAGAGTTCAACCTCTAACGTCACCTCGTCCATACCCCGATGGCAAAAAATGTAGCTACAGTTTAGCCAAAGCTCCACCAACTTTGTAAGCTAGTGTCTTCGCTTGCCATGACAAATATTAACTACTAGGGATGCACCGATACCAGCATCGGGTATTGGGTCCGATACTGTGCTCATGTACTCGTACTGGCAAAACGGCTCCGATACAACGGCTCCGAATACACTTTACAGCAGCGTGACGTTAACCTCTCGTCACCATCTTTCGGGTCCGGTGCGGGCGACACGGGCCGGTGGTGAACCCGACCCCGCGGAGCCGGGATCCCACCTCAGCCGGTGTGTGCCGTCCCTCATTTTCATTGTGCCACAGGGTTTTGCTTGCACCGTCTGACTTGCGCGTGCGTTAGACTCCTCAGTCCGTGTTTCAAAACGGGTCCGGTGGGTTGCGGACATCACCGCAAACCCCTGACCTCTCTCTCTCATTCTCACACACAGCGAGCAACACGGAAAGCAGTCCTTCGTCTTTGTAATTACCTCAGTCCAAAAGTCCAAAAGTCAATTTATTAAAGAAAGATAGATGTAATCATTTCCAAAATTCACAACATGTTTTTATGTAACGTAATATTCTGCTTCAGTCCATATTTGTTGTCGTTTAGCCTTTCAAAAACAACATTTTCACTGAGGTAAAAAAACAATTCCTTTCCAGAGTGTTTTGGAGTCCAGACAAAGCAGTTTATTTTGTCACAATAACTTACATTTTGGAAATGAATCTGTCATTTGATTGCAAATATTACTGAGTAGACCTACAGACAAGTTCAATCAGATCCATCTTTTCTTTATTTTATTTTTTTTTCAGGTATTTTGACACTATTATCACAGAGACATTTCTGCATCGGTCCATCATGATGGATGCAGCTGTTGGCTGTTAGATCTGTGACAAGTCTGACAGGATCTTTCTACATTAATGAGGCTTTGACATCCTGTCTCCTCCCTCAATCTGTAAAACCACCCAGTGAAATGATGTCATGCTCCAGGGAGCAATTGCAACCCACACACACACACACACACACACACACACACATAATAGGGATTTGGTGCACACATTATCACCATCTACTGCAGGAATGATCTCATCCCCAAACACAAAAGAATGATATCTACGAAAACTCCTCTGCAATCCAAATGCGTCTGTCGAGTACAGAAAGCTGGCATCCAACACAGGCTCAGATTTGTAGTCTTTATTCAATGTTTGAACAGACAGTTTCTGATTAAAATCAAAAGTTGCCAGTTTTACCAGACTATTTTATTTAGGATATCATTTGAGAAGTGTGTAGGGCTGGGTATCGGTATTGACTAGTAGCCTATCAAAACATCCCCAGTCAAACAATACCTGCATTCATTCCTGTTTGTACCCAGATCTAGAAAAAAAGACTATTTTTAAACAATCAGCTGGTTTTCTATCCTTGACTACAGATATGTTGTGCCATTGTGCCACACCCAACCCCTCCAAAAGATTTCATTCAAATCCATTGTGGACTTTTGGAGACCAACAAACCAACCATCCAACCACCCAACAAACCAACCAACAAACCAACAAACCAACCAACCAACCAACCAACCAACCAACAATCCAACAAACCAACCAACCAACCAACCAACAAACCAACCAACCAACAATCCAACAAATCAACCAACCAACTAACCAACAAACCAACCAACCAACCAACCAACCAACCAGACCTTCGGCCTTGGCGGAGGTAATAAGGTGTCCCACTTAAGTTTCTAACATAAGAAACCAGAAATAGGGTTATTGATATCCACAAAACCAGTGTTACACCAATGGCACCGTTGTTGGTTTATTGTTGAGTTGTCTACTGAAGCCACAGTTTAATCAGCAGAGGATGAATCCTCCTGCAGTTATTTAACAGTAGAAAGAGGCTCATTCACAGCAACCAGTCCTGATTCAGAATTTCCAGTTGAAATCACTGAAGCACAGATGGTTCCTCTGGGAGAGACGCAGCACCAGTTACACCAGTCATTAAGCCAGGTCTGACACTTTTTAAAGCATTTATCACTTTTCAATATTGAGTAACTGTAAATATAAAAATCTCTCCAACGTTAACATTAACAGACGAGTAGACTCACACCTTAAGGCGGATTGGCTGAACCTCCGGCTGGGTTCAGTAATTGGAGAGTGGGTGAAGCAGGTGGCACTGCCCGTCTCTTTGACTGTGTGTGCGCGTGTGTGTGTGTGTGTGTGTGTGTGTGTGTGTGTGTGTGTGTGTGTGTGTGTGTGCGTGTGTTTGTGTGTGTGTGTGTATGTGTGTGTGTGACAGCCTCTCCGGTGGGCAGAGTGTCAGAGTGTCTCCGTTCTCCGGCCGTTAATTACAGCTCTTTACCGTCTGCGTCACTTCAGGACAACTACCCAGCGAGACGTCTCTTCCTGCTGTCTTTCGGAGAGGAGATAGAGGCGGAGAGAACCAGATTGGATTTCATTTTTGATAGCCATCACTGTCTTGTTTGTATCTTACATGGCTTTTGCAGACTTGCTAACATTACCCACGAGAAATAGCAGACTGAAGGAAAACGTGTTTTTTGGTTCATCACTTGGACTATAGAGCACCAAATGTGGATTAATCCGTCACTGAAAATAGTTCCTAACAAATGTCCTCTTGTTTGTTTGATAGAAATCACAGTGCCTAGCTGTTTTAGGGACTTACTGAACCTTTCCTCTGGTTTATTTAAACTACCCAATAGTGCCCCGAGGCTGAAAATGTCCTCCAAGCTCCCTGTTGATGTTTCACTTCAGTTTCAAAACAATGAACTGCGACGAAATGATGTTGGAGAGGGATGAAGATAGACATTTGAAGACAATCATCAACCTGACCTACACTAACGCCACCACATTAGTTCACATAATCATAATAATAATGAAAAGAATAAAGCTCAGGCTACATTTCTCCGCACAAAGACAGAATGAGAGCATCAAGAATGAAAGGTGTTACAACACAAAAAACTCTCTTATTCATTCCACCTCCACTTTTTCCATATGTAGCTACCTCCCACACACTCCCACACACTCCCACACACTCACACTCACTAACACACACACCTTCGTCCTCCATGCAGAGCAGCTGTATTCATCATCCGGACACACACATGTGTAGGTTCACTTTGGACAGATGCTGCTACGCATCTCTGAGCCACTTACACCAGAACAACACTGTTTTTATTATAGTCCAGCTGCAAGTGGTTTATATTTAGAAGACCTCTGATCTATCTGCAGCACTGATAGGCTCCGAACTGATCGTATCAGTATCATGTTAGAGGTTATGTTTTCACTGGCGTAGGTTTGTTGGTTTGTCCGTTGGTTGGATTACTCCAAAAGTCCGTGATGGATTTGAATGACATTTGTTGGAGGGGTGGGGTGTGGCACAATGAACAATCCATACCATTTTGGTGGCGATCCGGATCATGATCCGGCTTCGGGAATTCTTTTTTATAACTCCGTTCAGCCTCTGCATTAACACCACAGGCTTTAAGACTAACTGATGACACTTTCATGACATGTCACCCTGCCTCTTTCCTTCTGCCTGCAGAGAGAGGGACAGAGAGAGAGCGGGGGGGCGGAGGAACATCTGTAGATTCTGCGTTTTTCACATTAAACTCGGTGAAATGACAGTTGAGTTTGACCAAAGCACACTTGGCGATTGTTGGAAAGAGTAACAACGATGTTTAGGTGAGTTTTATTGTGTTTCTGTCCAGTTTGAATGAAGTGTTTTACGATGTTCCGCTACGTACAGCTGACCTCAACATAAACAAAAATACACGTGGATGATGGCGCAAGCTGAATGACGAGGGAGGGGGGAGGTCTGTGCGCTCCGAGTGCCATCCTAGTTTCTTTAATGCAGAGCTATTAAACCGCTCTAAATTACTTTAGGTATACATCAAAATGGATCGGTGCCAGCAGATAGCGAATATTAAAGAACTAAGATCTCTATTTGGGGATTACTGTAGCGTGTAACCACAGACAAACATGTTGACAACGCCGTGGAAGACTTCAGCCTGCTAGTTTGGTGTTTCTTCTACTGTGGGTGCTGCCGAAAAGCAGCTAGCATGGCCAAAAAAACATAATCGCTCAAAAAAGAACAAAAAGAAAAAAAGAAAAAACAGACGGAGCTGGATCCTCTTCTCGCTCAGGATGATCCAAGCTAGAAATAGATGCGTCATTGTGCCGCTGACACCGTCCTGGCAGCCCTGGTGACGATGATGGGGGGGATGGAGAGCCTGTTTCAATATTTAGCCTGACATGAAAGTCATCGCTCACGAGAGAAGGGAAGGAGAAGGAACACGGGGGATGGAGCTAAAAATGGTGTTTCTCAAAATGACACATTGTATGTTGTGTAAGCATCGTCGGAATAATTCATTGAAGGTTTCCTGCTGCATCATACTTCACTTTTTTTTATAAAATTCTGACAGATACAGAAGCAGAAAGCCACAGTTAGAGGTTCACATGTAGGGAAAGTATTGCTGATAGTAAACTTCCACATGAGCATTGAGACGGAGAGAGAGAGAGAGAAGAAAATAAACAGTCTGGGAGAAGGTTTACAGATAGATACTAGACCACCGGCTGTCCTCTGTAAAACACGGCAGTATCTTGTTCTGCTAGAGAAGATTTACTGGAACAACTTGCTGACACACATTTGCTTCCCTCTCCTGCTCGTCCACTGATCCCTGTTACTTGATATAAAGGCTTTTAATGTATACTGTCATACAGAAAAGAAGTTTAGTCTGATTACCACTGAGATGGATGCAACCTTTCCTCTGACGTCACCCTCAGGAAACAAAGTTGTCTTTCCACCTTTAATCCGTCCGATAGTTTAGTTTTCTGGTGTGTAGACAGCCTCGCGGGGCCTCTAGTGTGGACCAGAGTGGCTCCATTTCTCTCTCGGCTGCAGTCCACTTTCTATGACGCAGGTCGAGAGATGAATAAAAAGAGGCCGCTGGTGTTTTTGTGAAGCCGCTGGTGTTGGAGTCCATTTCATCTGAGCTGAGCAGCACAGCGGACAGAACCGGACACGAGACACAGGCAGACCCCCGCGGACAACACTCTCAGCTGGAGTTAAAAGCTTTTGTACTGTACAGGTGGAGAGCTTTCACTCTGTTTCCTCCTCCACCTCCACCACCATGTTATCATTACTCCCTCTTTCATCATTGTACCTGTCCTCATCCTTTCTTCCTTCCTTTTTGTGGCTTCCCCCCCACTCTTTTCACCTCCTATACCTTTCTTTCATCACTACCTCTTTCTCTCTAATCCCAACCACTAATCTCACATTGTTTCACAAACATATGATAGAAAAAGACACCCACACCACCACCACCACCACCATCCTCTTTTAAACTTGAAAAACATCCCCTACAGAGAAGGTATAATCCACATACACATTAAAAATCACACAGATGTGCTGCTGTCTATATGTTGTGAACCTATTTACCTTTACGATCTCTACAGAACACGACACCCTCTGTCCTTAGACCCTTGATTCGGATAAAGAAAAACTCCCCAAAAGAATTACTTCAATGGGGAAAAAAATATCGTGCCACGAAATATTGCAATATATAAACGAGACGTATGCATCGTCGAGACAAAAAACTGAATCGCGATATCAGGGCATAATAGATACTACGTACATCCTGGCTCCGGGGCTTAAGCTGCAGCCTCTTCCTGCTGCTGTTCAAGACCTATGGAAGGAGGCTGAGTACACGTCTTTGGGGTACAACACATGCACATCTAGTTTAAGATGTTTTGGATGGTTTTCAGTTGATTTAAGGAGCTTGTTCCGATCCTCAAAGCAGCAGTAACATTTCCCCCCCTCCCTCTCTACGGCTGAGTGCAGGTTATTGATCGGCTCTGTCGATACACGCCGGCCTTTTAACTCGGTTAACTTTGTTTATGGCTCGACTTAAACGTCTGGTACTGCTGCTGCTGCTGGGAGGAGGAACAGGAGGAGGAGGAGGAGGAGGAGAAAAACAACAGAGGACATCTGTGTCCCCTCATTTCAGTGAATTAGAAGCTGTTAACAATAGATATACAAATTATATAATAATATATTTTAAAGCATTTCAATAAGAAATCTTGGAACACATCAAAGTGTGTTATTTTGTTATCTTCTGTTTAATAGTTTTCTTCTGAGCCTCCTGAAGATGGATTTTGGTCATTTGTTCTCTTCTGCTTATTTTAAAGCCAAATTATGTCACTTATTGTGTTTCTTTTATAGCTTAACTTTTTATTCCTTTACGTTAAGCACTTTGAATTGCCTTTTTTTTTTTTTTTAAAAGGTGCTATACAGGAAAAAAATGTTTATATTGAATTATAATTTAAATCTCAAACATTGTTTCACTGTTCTTATTACCTGAGCCAAGGTTTTAGGTTTCGTCAGTTCGTCAGTTCGTCAGTTCGTCAGAAGGATTACGGAAAATCTACCTGCACAATTTTTATGAAACTTGGTGGAAAGGTGAAGCATGAGCCAACGAAGAACCCGTTCAATTTTTGAGCGGATCCGAATCACCAGGGTGGATACACGCATTATTATTTTTCACCTACAGAAACGGCCTTGGCGGAGGTCTGCGTGCTCCGAGTGCCCCTCTAGATGTTGTTTATCATTGTTATATTTACACTTATTTCTAAAGCATTTTGAGGTGTGGTATGAAAGACTATTTATAAATGCTGATATGAAATATAAGATCATCAATCATGACGTATGTGTTTCTTTACTTGAAATCTTTCCTTTCTTTTCATTAATCAACACTTTTAAATAATTTATCAGGTAAAAAACACAAAACATTCAATTATTCCAGTTTCTCAAATGTGAGGATTTGCTGCTTTTCTCTGATTTATATCATTGCAAACTGAAAATGTTTGTATTTTAGACTAAACAAGAAATTTACAGATGTTATTTCGAGCCGTGAAAAATTTTGACATTTTTCACAATTTTCTGACATTTTATTTAACAATTCTTAAAAAAGAGCGCCAGATGAATTTATAATGAAAATAATAAGTTGCAGCTTCGTTTGACATGTTCTTACTTTGACATTGAGTTTGGTTGCCTCCGTGAACTACGCGTTGGCTTTGTTCACCTCCTCCTACACATCAGTCAGACGCCTCCGGCTGTACTTTGCGGTGACATTCAGCCTCTCGATGCCTCCGTCTGATCCATTTTATAAAAAAGTGTCTCCGAAGTGTTCCCAGCAGGGCTGCAGACTGGACCTTTAAGTAGCGGCTCCTCACAGGGATAATAGACACTCTAAAGCCACACAATCTGAAAACGGCTGGAGGTGTTTGTCTACCGGTCGATACCGGCGAACAGAGCTGCAGTTTAATAACCGGCACGGCGGGAGAGACGGACCCTTAAAAACGACTGCAAGACGGACACAGAGCGTGTAAATAAACCGGAGCAGAGAGCAGCGGGAACACTGGGAACGAAGAGAGAGAAAAGCTGCAAAGAGGTTTATAAAAACTGAGCTAAAGCTACGGCGTGAAAGAAACTAATTATGGGAAATGGAGGAGATGGAAACTTCCTCTTCATTCACTTCTTCTCTTGCCATATAGCATCCAAGCAGTTTTGACCTTGACCGTGTCTTGAAATAAAATCCTGAGTCCGCTCTGTCTGAGTTCAAGACCGACTCCAAGATGAGATCGAGACCTTCAAAAAGTCGAGTACTACAACACTGATGGAGGCTACAACCTGACCTCACTTTTAAGCTTCAACATTCAAAAGTTAAAAATAACTTGAGATCTGTACTCAGCATGTGTGCAGAGAAAGCAGAGACACAACAAGTCTGAATGACAGCTTAATTAATGTTCACAACCTGGAGTTAGAAGCTGAAAATGAAGCTCAACCATTAAAAATTCCATCTTCTTCCATTCATCTGCCTCTGAACGTTTCTTATTAGCATCAAACACGGATGCACCGCACACTTTCCTCTTCTTGTTTATTCCCGTCATATTTCATTGATTAGCTCAGGGTGGAATCTGAAATTGTGTTTGCCTCAAAACATTTCATGCAGCAGCAGCAGCTCGAGCACAAACCCAGATTACAACCGACTGATCGGTCTGTCCAAACATTTCCAAACAACTCCACACCCTCAGCTTTCGCTGGAATTCAGCAAAACTTCAAAAGACTCTCAGATGTAATCTTCAGATGTGAGAGCGATAATAAGGTTCAGCTCAGCGCCGCCCAAACACACACAGGAAGGTCGACCTCTCACATCTGCACTTACTGTGATTATTTCTGTACAAATGAATAAAAAATGTCTTACCTGATGGGACCAGAGAGCAGCGCAGGAGGAGAGCAAACATGGAAGAGAAGAGAGAGAAGGAAG
This sequence comes from Sebastes umbrosus, assembly GCF_015220745.1. Lineage (NCBI taxonomy): Eukaryota > Metazoa > Chordata > Actinopteri > Perciformes > Sebastidae > Sebastes > Sebastes umbrosus. Next base: position 1,900,736 of record NC_051285.1, on the reverse strand, counting down.
ATCAGTCATTTTAATCAAACTAAAACATGAACTTTTACTTATCTTTATAATGAAGTGTATATTTCAGTAAGCAAGTTTACTGATATATTTATTTACAGTGTTTCAAGGAGTTTCTCTTTCACTCTTATCACGTGTGACTTGAAATTAAGCCTGTAAAGATAATTACGGATGGATTATGGACATGACCTCAATATTACCCGATAGGATATTATCCTGTATTATATTCAGACACAAAACTAATGACAAGAGAAAATATTGTTTATGTCATGAAAGCTGATTCCAAGCAAAATATTAAAGCCGCAAGCAACGATGAACAGGCCCTCGCACCTTCTCGCGGGACGCCGAGTGACGTGGCCATGCACAATGAAACCCAAACTCTGATGAGTGCAATGACGCCTGCCACAAGACCTCTATGACAAATGGCTCATGAGTTAAAAAAGGGGGCGGGGCTAACGTATTGGGACGGGTCTATGAGTCTATATGGACATGTAAATGACCTCAGGCCTGGACAACCATCATGGCTGAGAAATTTGGAGCAGATTTGACAAAGTATGCTGAAGTTACAACAACTTCCTGTTTCATGGCGAATCACGCCAAATGGCCGCCATGCCACGGTGAGTGTGACTCAATATGGATATGTAAATTTCCTCAGGACTGGACCCTCATCATGCCTGAGACATTTGGGGCACATCGGACTATGTACAGTTGACTTACAACAACTTCCTGTTTCATGGCGAATGGCTCAAAATGGCCGCCATGCCACGGTCAGGTGGTTCAGTGAAAACTCACCATTTGAATAAATTTTCATCCTTAAGGTCTTAAGATGGTCCTGACCAAATTTCAAGTCGATCTGATTAAATCTGTAGGAGTTCATTAAAGTACATGGCCTATAAAATGCTAAAAATGGGCGAAAATCGCACATAAAATTCAAAATGGCTGACTTCCTGTTGAGTTTTGGGCATACCTCCAAGAGGCTTTTTTGTGCATCTCCAAGTGTTACATCTGTCTGCCAAATTTCATACATGTGGGTGAAACTGGAGCGAGGGGCTCAATTTTTCCAACTTTCTAGGGGACGCTATAGAGCCATTTTGCAACACCCAAGCCCGAGACCCTTAAAATATGAAATTGTGTGTGCCAAGTTAAACAACTTTTTGAGCATGTTAAGGTCCTCAAAAAGGCGATTCATTTAGGAGAAAAAGAAAAAGAAGAAACACTACAGTTTCAATAGGGCCTTCGCCGGCCCGACGGTGTCGGTGTTCGGGCCCTAATAAAGCATGTAATTAAGTAAAAGTTGGATGGACAGAAATCCCCGATCCACACGACCATTAAAGCCCATGACAGAGGTTTGAAATAAATTATCTGATGAAGCAGTGATGGTTGGTTCTTTCCTCTCATTAACAGAGACTCAATATGGCAGTGTCAGCTTTAAGTCAACTTGGCATCTTTTTTTACAGAGAACCTGCAGTTTTAAATGATATAAATTCATCAACTTAGAGGGGTTGAAGCCTGCAGGGCCTCGAGGAAGGATGCTGCAGTCACTCTTTTTCTATCGTTTCTTTTTGCTGCCTCAGAGCTCAATAACATGCCTGATCATTCAGAGAGGCGACCAGGCACTACATTTATGTACTAGTAATTTGATGATAATAAACAGCAAGTTTTTTTATCAACATAACGAGGAAAGTTCTTGCGAAGTGCTCATACAGAACTTATCTTCAAAACCTTCACTGACACAATGTTTTATTTGTTTTCCTACAACATCCCCCCATGGCAACGACAGCATGTTGATCGCTTTTATTGGTCTCTTTAAACACTAAGGCACTTGGTTAATGTCGGAGAGAGATCGTGGTCTTGGTTAAATACTTACAAAGTGACTTCAAGCACAAGACAGGATGCTCAATATTTAACCAAAACCACACATCTTTCCAGAACCTTAACCAAAGTGTGTCTGTTTAAACTGAGATGGAAAAACAAGACCCAGTCAAAAACGAGTATATGGCTGGACCGTATAGAGTTAGTGGTCATGTCTATATTGTTTTGTGAACAGTTTTTTTCACTTATGTTTGTTTGAAAGACAACTTATAATGAAGCAAATGACATTCAGTAATAATAAATGGTAACATTTACTCGTCAGTATAATATACCTTTTATACAAGGTGTAAAGGTATTAGCATGACATACAGTATGCAAGGTTCAAAGTATTTCAGTTTTTTATTAACACGTGTATCAAAAGCATTCATCATATAAGTGGTGTGCAACAATATATACATACTTCGCAAAAGTTTATGTCATCACTGACATTGTTGCTGCCGTATTTATTCCTAGATGGAGTGTTAATGGAGCAGCTACAATGTTAGCATAGCCTGGCACTGATCGATCCGAACTCCGTTCACAAAACAAGCATTTTAAAAGTTGTTTGCTTGTTGTGTTGCGGACAGACCTGACAAAGCATGAATTCGGTCTCTTTACAAATCGACATCATAATGTCGTTATTTCGGCATCATTTTATCCGTTTATTGCAGTTAAATCACAGCACAGTCTGTTTATTTTGGGTTCATATCGCAGTAGCGACGTGTGGGTTGCTCAATACAGATACAGTATGTGAATACAGCTCGCCGCCGGGTGACGTTATTGAACCCAGACATGACGGTGTTTGTTTTTCTGACATATCTGGGACTTCACCAACATGTACAAAGCAGCAACAGTGGTTATTTCTGGAGGAAAGCGAGGCAAAAATTTGCTTCGCGCTTGGTGTGAATGCACGGTAACACAATACGAAGCACAACATAACGTAACTTAAACAAACATTTAAACAATAGCACATGTACAACAACAGTACGATGTAATGATATTATTGAACCGCTGACACGCTCCCCAGAAAACGTAAACACAGAACTGTTCTCTTTTCATTTTGAAAGAGCAACTTCCAACAAGGAGACTCCAACAGTCGGCCGACCAATCCTGTGACAGACCTTTGCGTTTGTAGGCCTGGCCCTCTGCGGTCCAGCCAAAAACATTACCGGTAACTATAATCCAGGTACCTTTCCTCTTAAACTAATCTGGCAAAACCCATTTAGTAGTAAGAGACAGGGTTGTACGGTGCTGATGATGGCTATTAGAGTTTTTTTTCCACTTGATAAATTGCTCAGATATTTAATATTCCTCTCATAACAATTTTAATGACTGCCTAAATTAATTAAACGTTTGGGTGTCTTCCATATTACCGTCCTCGCTGAGGGCTGGAGGATACACACGCATTAAAAACAGTCATTTCAGTGACACTTTACACCTGCAATGACAGGACAGAAAACAGCTTCACACGTCAGGGGTTGAGGGTTATAGAGCTGCGAAGACTGAACACACTAAAACAAACTGAACTGTTGATCAAAGAAAGAAAGATTTAGGAAGTGATCCTGATTTCAGCTACAGACAAGAGCGAGGATGACTCCGCTATGCTGAGAAGAAAACACAGTCATCGCAGCGACTCTCATTCCATTCTGACTTTCCTTTGTCGAGCAGCCAAGAAGCATTATTGTGCACTTCAGAAATGAAGCACCAGCACTGGCACAGCCCTGAAGGAGATCTGGAAATAAGCCGCTCTCACTCCCAGAGTAAATGTGGGCGGATCGTTTAGAAACGGAGAGGCCTGCTGAGTGGGAGGAACCGCTCAAAGATTACAATATCAGTCTTTAAATCAGTCTGTTCTGCTTATTCATCCACAATAAGAGACTTCTACTGGAAGCATTAACCCCGCTTCATCTCAAAAATTATATTAACTTATTACTTTGTGGACACATAAAAGAGTCTAAACCACATTATAGTTTCACATCTTTCAGAGTTAAGTGAAGTAAAATCATATAAATGTGTATCATAAATAACAGTACTTACAGAAGTGTGTCTGCATGTAGGTTGAAGAAACGCTGAACAGTGAGCTTGGCCTTTTTTTAGCTTAGCTTAGCTCAGGGGTCAGCAATCTTTACTATCAAAAGAGCCATTTTAGGCAAAAAAATAATAATAATCTGTCTGGAGCCGCAAAATATTTGATCATTGTGATGAAGGTAATAAGTATATAGTATATAAGTCTAATGCAGTGAGGGCCAAAGAACGTTTGAAAGCAGTTTTACTTGTAAGTATTTCTACATTGATCTAAACACATCTTCCTTCGACCAGACAGCGTTTGTGACACTTCCAACCTCGTCTTATCCAGGAGGATCAACACGCTCGATTTCATCAACACGCTGTCCCACATTCACAGCCACATCCATTCACACCTCTGAGCCGCCATATGCAGACCGAATGAGCCAATACGGACAGACTCGTGGCCGGCTGCCTTCATACAACCATCAGATCATCGTTACAGAAAGCTTTTACTGCATCGTCCTCAAAAACCGTGCTCAAAATCAGCCACTAGAATCTTTTACAAGGAGGCTTCAGCTTCAGTTAGCAGAAATAATTCATCTGTGCCGAGGGAAGGAAAACCCTGGTTATTCCCCCGGCAGGGCAGAGTACAGTAGATTAGAGCGGAGAGAGAGTCGGTGACCAGAAAAGGAGAATGTGTGTCGAGATGTTTTTAGCTGGAACACACAAAGAGTGAGTCAGACCTCGGCCTGCTGGGATATCACGTCTGCAGACACAGATACCAGGATAGAAGGATGGGAGGAGGGGCTGGAGGAGGGATGGCTTCATCTTTCTGTGTATTCTCAGATTTAAGTGCCTCCTCTCGCCGTCAACCTCAACAATATCAATTAGACTCTTTTTATCCCGGCCCCCGCAGCGTCGCCATCTAATGGAAAAATAAGTATTTTTTGTCTTATTGTAGGTTAGAGGCTGTCATCAGACAGTGAGGCGGTGCTCCGATGCCAGAACGCCACATGGGGTCCCGACATGCTGTTTTCCCTGCAGACAGATGGCTGCTCTCTGTTTCGCTGCAGAGGGACGGAGGGCCAGATCCTGTTTGTTTTCTTTCTTTACGTCTGTAATTGTTGACAGCGAAGAAGAAGAGGAGGGACAGCAGCTGGACAGAGTCCAACATGACGGGGTCTTGCATCGTCTGCTTCGGCAACATGCTGCTGCTTCAGAGCACCAACATGTCGTTGTACTTATTCTGCCCTACTTGCTCCTTTTAGCAGCAGTAGTATTAAAACGAGGCAGCTGTATATGTTGTAATAGAGACAGGAACAAGTTTGGGACAAGTCAAGTTACAAGTCTCCATTTGCACATTGCAAATCAGTTGACTGCTGATCATTAAAATGACACGTTTTCCTTTCAAAGTTTTTACATAACGGAAACCTTTTAATGCAGAGGCCTAATAAATTAAATATTCAAGCTGCGTGGCTCTACATGGTCCGCCTGTCGCTAGCTCATTTATTTTTCATTGCAGCAGGTCAGAACCTGACACTGCAGTAAGTGCACCCACTAAATCTGCTACGACCCCTCGCTCGCTTCCGGCTTATTTTAAAGATGCAGCAGAGGAGCGGAGGTGTGGCCTTGTGTGACGACGAAGTGTGTGACGACAGCACGGTGTAGAATGGATAGTAATGTGCATTCACATGGTGCTGGTAGTCAGAACGTACCAGCCGTGAGTAGCTAGTGATGGACTAAAAGGAGGTCGACTGACGCCTCATCCACACTGAGAACGTCAGGAGCGCGTGGCGGCTGCGTGATTCACGCGACGGGTGTTCACACCAGCTGCGTTTCTGCTGCGTTTCTGCTGCTGCTGTCAGCCCTTTCTTTCTACATAGAGTTTGTCTTTCATATAATGGCCATTTCATTTCATTATAAATATAATTTATATCAATTTTAGACAGAGAAAGGTGAAGAAACGTGTGGTATTTTGTAAATAAAGGTAGTAATCCACCATTAAAACACCATACTTTCAGTGAGCTCTCCAAGTCACTGCATGTTCTACAACACTGTGGGGCTTGAGGGCTTTTTATTTTTAAATGAAGCAGGAAGTGTTCATGTCTGTAACATTTTCTACAGATGTCTAGACATTGAAGCTGTAGTAATGTTGCTGATATGATGTCAATATACAGTCAATAGATCATCTTCACTGTCTGTTGTTGCTTTGAAACGCGCGACTTGCGTCAAAAATAGGCGCCACCTCTATTCTCTAGAATAGAAACCGCAGCTGAGACGCACGTGAGACGCAGTGTGGCTGCTCTAACCTGTTAACACGGACGCCGAAATAAAAAACAACAGGCCGTCACGCGCTCTTGATGTTCCCAGTGTGGATGAGGCTTAAGTGAGGAGTCACTAGAAGCACATTTACATCCCTTTGAGAGGACGGTACCTCTCCTATGAGAGAGGCTCTTACAGTATTTGTTTGAGTTCCTGTAAACAGTTGTCGACACACTGTTTAGATTGGTTAAATTAATGTTCCTGTTCCGCAGCACTAAATGTCTAAAGAAGCTCACGATATAGAGATCAGTTGTGGGTGGGAATGTGTGTACTGCCAGAGAAGAGAAATAAATCTCTTCTTCATGTACCTTCCTCGGAAGCACGCTAACGTTAGATGTGTTACCATTATAAACCAGGCTAAATAAGCTTAGAACCAGAGGTTCCCAATCACAGCTCAGAGTCGCAGCTCAGATGAATAACAAATGCAGAACATTCATTATTAAATTTGTAGACTATAACTTTCAGATCAAATCTCCTGCTCAAACTACGACAAATTGATCGTGATCTTACAAATTGACTGGCCTTTGACTTACTTTTAACATGTTCTCATCCCAAGTTGTCACACACCGCCCCTTGGCGTCACTTTAGGTTCAGGAAACAAAACCATATAGTTAGGTTTAGGAAAGAACTACGTGGTTGGGCTTAAAACTACTACGTTTTTACAGTGAAAATTAAACTTAACGTTGAACACAGGACACGAATAGCGGTCAACTTGATGAAAGCCTTGTGTTTGTATTGTAGTATAATCAAATTAGTATAATTAGCAGCTAATTTAGTGTAATTAGCGTACAATTATTTGTACTGCAGTAGTACTAGAGGAAGTGGCAGGAGTAGTAATTAGTGGTAAGTAAAAGTAATAAAGTGAGAGCCTAAGTTGTCTGCTAAACAGTGTCACCATGTCATCATAAAATTACTTCTTCTGTATGCAATCACTATGTAAACTACGACTGTATAAACTGTATATCCGATGACAAACTTTCCATCAACTTTAATATCACTTAATGTGAGAGAATGCATCTTAAAACTATTAAAAAAGAAAAAACATAAAACCACTCTAACTGCAATCATCGAGTCACAGTTACGTCACATAAAAGCATCACTTAATAAAATAAAGTGCATCCAGAGCTGCCGTGTTTAAAAATATTATGCTGAGGTCACACAGTGTGAGGCACATTTAAAATAATGTTTGGCTTAAGTGGACAAGTAATTACATTTCTCACAGTATTGGTGCTTTCTAAATAAAGCATTTTGTGACAATTTAAAGATGTACAGATGTTAAAGATGTATGGACACAAGCTCCTGAAGCTGCAGTAATTCAAGAATACAAGTATAGTTGTCTGAAAGATCTTGTTTCCTCCGGAGGGGATTAACCGACTTTTCCAACCACATTGACACTTACAGCTGTTTTCTATTAGTCTGCACACAGTATCTGATGTAACTCTGCAGAAACCAGGACATGACAGTGAGGTGGGAGTAGGTGAGGTTTACAATGCGGTTGTTGTTCAGGTTTAATCGAGGAGGGGGAGACTGATGACTTTGGATGGAAAAAACATCACTTTGCTATGAGTTGTCAGAGGAAAAAAAGATTTAAATCACAAACAGATGTTAAGGTACGTGATTTAGAGCCGCTTTTCATTTTTACTTAGTATATCCTCTGTTAACGGTTACAAGTTATTGAAACATCTGATATTTTTGGACATCTGGACTACGTCATGTGTCTGCCATATTTTAATAAAAAACTTTTTCATACGTGTTAACAGGAATAAACTCAGATGCATTTAAAACAAACTTTAAATCAAGAAAAGAGATCTGGAGTTCATCAAAAGTAGATATAATAAGGTATCATCTGCATAAAAATGGACACTTCAATGTAAAACAACTAGTATTTATGCATATAGTAAATAGCAGGGGACCTAATGTTGAGCCCTGTGGGACACCTTTATCAACCATCTGGGGACATTTTTAACTTTTAGTTTTTGAGCAAGGTGTTCAATATGAGTTTTGTTTATAAACAAATCTAACCAATCTTAAATACTTATAATACTGTACTGTATCTATAAGATTTTCATGAAGATACTCTTCATTTTGATTGGATTAGAAACATCAATGCTCTGTACTTTTGGAGTTTAAAACCAGCTTTTAAATAATTTAAAAAGCAGATTGTAATTTGGAGAAGGCCTAGTTTGTGGTAAGGTATTTGAGATGGTATCGTCAGCATAAAAATTTAACAATTTAATGTTCAGTTGGAAAATAAATGTTATTTGTGGATTGAAAATATAGCAGGGACACAAATATTTTATATTTCTAACTGCTGAGAGTGTCCATTTATAAACTGACATAACAATAAATCAATAATTATTTCATGCACATCCTCTATTGATTGTGAATCAAATGCTCTTGTACAGTGAATTTATTGTTGCAAGATTATTAAATGTTGGTGCACATAGGCAGTTCTATAAAGAAGCCGTAACGTTTTGGACTAAACTTGTTCAACATTATTCTACAGTCAACATTTTAACCTTCTGGAAATATCTGGGGTCATACTATCTACCTTTGTTATCCACTAGAATACAAAAATAAATAAAATAAACAACAAAACAGCACAGAAATCAATGTAAATCGTCACCAGGTGGCTTTTTCCTTTTAGACATACTTGCACTGTATTTGATTAGTGCTATTATTAGCTGTCTGTGAACATGGCCGGGAATTTAGCTCAATAAAAACTAGAGTGAATTGTAAAGGGCTGCATATTTCTTGTGTTTGTAGGTCTGTCTGGAGGCCGAAAATAGTTTCTTCTCTTCTCTCTCACACACTCTTTTCTTCTGCCTCTCTTGTACAGCTCATAGGATATCTTGATTTTCCCAGATGTGTTTCCAGCTGTGCAGATATGACTTCACTGACCTGGTATGTTATAGTAAGAGTGATAACTTAATTACACTTTGACCATGCCACCACCACCTTGTTTTAGTTAAAAGACAGTTTGAGAAGGTACTGTATGTTTTTAGAAAACACTGAAGTGATGGTGTTGACAGTTTAGGTGTCATGAGAGTAAATGAACGATCACATTTCGTTGAAAATCTAAACTTAAAAACAGCGAGACAAGCCTTTTTTTTGTGCATATGGGCTTAGTAGGTCAGAAATATACCTCAGAGCCAATCCATTTAATGCCTCATAAGAGATATTCTGGAAGCCATGGGAAGCAAATGAAGGGATAGTAAAATTGGGGTAATGTGTTCTCCTCTCGTAGTTCCAGTTAAACGCCTCGCAGCTCCATTTTGGGCCAATTTAAGTTGATTTAAGGCTTTTTTTACTGAGTGCTGAATATAGAGAGTTAAGATAATCAAGATGGGATGAAATGAAGACATGGATAACTGTCTCCACGTCAGTGGCAGAAAGAAATGAATTGATTTTTTTTTTCTGATAAAAATAATCCCTTGTACTTGGTTGTCAAAAAGTTCAGGTTTAAATCAAGAATTACTCCCAAATTTCTGGGTGTTTGGTTTGCATGAAGCCAAGTTAATTTATTGTCGTAAAATGAATGTGATATGAACTTTGACTTTATTATCAAAAGAGCCATTTTAGGCACAAAAAAAAAAGAAATCTGTCTGGAAAACATTTGAGCAATGTGATGAAGGTAACACAGTTTATAGTCTAAGTATATAGTATATAAGTCTAATGCAGTGAGGGCCAAAGTGCAAATGTACTACGGAGTATTAGGACCACATTGAGGGAAAAAACATCTGAGATTTACAGAAAAAAGTCAGAATATTACGAGAATAAAGTCTTAACTTTAGAAGAAAAAAAGTCGTAATATTACGAGAAAAAAAGTCGTAATATTACGAGAATAAAGTCATAACTTTAAGAGAAAAAAAGTTGTAATATTGCGGGAATAAACAAATTTAAGAAATCCACAGGGAGCCACTGGAGAGGGGCTAAAGAGCCGCTTGTGGCTCCGGAGCCGCAGGTTGCAACCAACTTCTAAACCTAAAGAAGTTGTAGGTTTGATGCCTAAACCTAAAGAAGTTGAAGTTTTGTTGCCTAAACCTAAAGAAGTTGTAGTTTTATTGCCTAAACCTAAAGAAGTAGTAGTTTTGATGCCTAAACCTAAAGAAGTTGTAGTTTTGTTGCCTAAACCTAAAGAAGTTGTAGTTTTGCTGCCTAAACCTAAACAAGCCTTTTTGTTTGTGTTCAAAATGTAATGTTTTATTCAACGCTTCATTCAGTTTTACGTGTTAGAACGTGTTACTTTTAAAACGTAGTAGGCGTAGTAGGCCCCTAATGACCCACATCTATGAGGCTTATAATGACTAACACAGATTTATTGGACTGGTCGAATCGGGTGCTTGGTCATATCACTCAGCACTGTGTGAAATCAGAGCATGATGGGATGTTCCCTGTTCAGACATACAGGACAACGTGCTGTATGATCATGGGGGGGGGGGAATTTCCTAGTGTGTGTGTGTGTGTGTGTGTGTGTGTGTGTGTTGCATGCCACGCTTGAAAAGCTTTTCGATTGAGTCAGCGTGACACATTTATGAATAAAAGGCTGGAAATCGGAGTGACTGAGTCGAGCAGGGGACCGTAAAATCCATCCCTCCATATCCTCCTCTCGAAAAACGCATTACACCGTCAACTCTAATGCAAGCTACCGTCACGTTGTACACAAAACTAAAACAGGCAGTGGTTACACTGTGTTGTATATTTCACATAGCTGAGCAGACCGACTGTTTGGCTCCACACAAACAGACAGAGGAGAAGAAAATACAACAGAAGAAAAGAGCAACAGCAGAAATCAAAAACAGCCCAAACTAAAGTCTCCCGACAGTTAGTGGAGCGCGACAACACCGAGCCCTCCCGCCGCCGCCGCCGCCACCGCCGCCGCCATCTTATCGCTCTGCTCCAGACCTCAGAGATCTCCCCGATCTGAGAGCGCCTTTGATGCTCACTGCTGCATAAAACGCCAACATGTGCTCTTCATCTTCTCCGTGTGGTTGTAGTGGTTACAGTAAGGGTCAGAGCACAGAGAAGTAGGCCAGGAGAAACCCTGCAGCCTGAGAGAGGGGCAATCTTTACACACACATTACACCTTACAGATCCCATTATCAGCCTCATAGATGTGGGTCAGTAGGGCCCTACCACACCCAATAATAGGTTTTTATCATCCTTCACTGTCTGGTCTGTTGGAAACTCACAAAAGTTACGCCGCAATGACAGAGTGGTGGCGAGCACGAAGCTACCAGCAGAGCTACAGATGCTAACGTAGCACAAACACACACACTGTTTGTCGGACAATCGCTATAGTTAATCTGTGCAGACACACAGCTGTCAACCTGCTAAACTAATCTAAATGTGCGGTGGAGACTTTTACTGGGAAAGTGGCTGCATGTCCGCGACACTACACGCAGCATCATAGCTGCTAAGTTAACGCTCCCGGACGGTGAACTGGAGACTCAGTTGTCTGTTGTGCTCCTGCAGCTGGTGCACCGCTGCATGCGAGGCAAAATTCTTGTCGGTTAATAATCGGTTAATGAGGTTCGGTTATCGGTTAAGAACATTTTACAAAATTAGCATCCCTAATCCAGTCCAACATTGGAAACAGAGTTGGGTGTCCACTGCTGCTTAAACTGTCCTGTCGTCCCTTCAGAGCTTGTTTTACGTCAACAGATGTGCAAGGTCTTTGCCCTAAATAAAGGACAGACTTAAATCAGGAAGAATTTGATCGAAGAATAAGTAAATAACAGCCCTGATGACGAACTTGTTGAAACACTGGAATCCAATATGTTGACTGGAATTTGTGTTACGTCAACAGAAAAGCTTCTGTTCGAGAGCAAAGTGGAACATTTAACCTCTTCAATCTCTCTCTCTCTCTCTTTGTCTACCTCTCTCTCTCAACCTCCAGGCCTCTCAGATCCAATCCATAACTTTCACTAAATAGTTTGAACATTATTAAACCCTGAGGGGGGAAAACAGAGCCATTATACACAATCAAATATAAAAAGGATGGAGATAAAAACGACATCGGAGGGCAGCAGGGTGACGCAGTGTTTGTCCTTGAAACAGAATCAGCTGAAGTGCCCCTGAGCAAGGCAGCCGCTCACTGCCGGAGAGCGTTTCATCGATATCAAACCCGCTGATGTTATCTCGCTCAGAAAACACGGGGATTACTTTTGCTGACCGGAAGCAAAAATGTCAATTTATAAAAGTAAAGAGCCGCCAGACGAGTGAGATTAACGGACATCTTTGAAATCAGCTGCTTTAGCAGAGAGCTCCTGTCTGCTAATCCCTCAATCTGTGATCCCACTACTCTGATAATTAGATTAATGGGCCGACGCTCTGCACCTTCAGGCTGCTCAGGCACTAAACCACTGACAGAAACACAACCACAGCCTGGAATGTGACTACAGTACAGCTACTTACTGTAAGTACTGCACTTATATACAGTTTTCAGGTACTACTTTAAACTCCACTACATTTATCTCACTGCTTTACAGATTTTACATTAAAACAACATTTGATATGCATAGTTAGATTATGTAAAAATGTTCAGCTCTACTTTGAATATTAAAATGCTGCCTACGCAGTCATGCATCAGTAATAATAATAATCCAATATGACAAATATAAGTAAAAGATCTCAATACTTGTTCCACTACTGCTGATTTCACACATTTTCCATCTAAACATTACAGCTCTGTGTTTGCACAGCGGGGGGTTGCTGAAGCTCAAGACTCTGGAGAACAAAAAGGAGGGTTGTCAATTGCTTTGTGGCAACTTTTAACACAATGCGACGTCATCCGGTAACACGTTGCATGGGCCAGTTTAATACGTTTCTAGTAAATTACTTTGTAATGAGCAGAGTCGGGATTGTACATTATCTTCCAACCTTCACCTTCAAACCTACACCGACATGTTTATAACACAGTGCTATTTTCACTGACTCTCTTTCTTTCCTTTATTACCAGCCTCACACCTTCCAAACTTACATGTTAAAGGGACTGTTTGTAACTTCTTCCACGTATAAATCATTGCTGGTCGGTGTCTCATGCGCTCGCGTGTGTCTACGCTGTTCAGACTCAGACTCCAACACAAACTACAGTGAAGCATCAAAACCTCTTGGTTGTATCTAGTGAAGCCCGTCTGTTAAACAGTGTTGGTCGCGGTCGGAGGACGCGGGGGAGACCGTAGCTTTGATCTCCAGGACCGGAGTCTCTGCTGTACTCTGCTCCTCTGCCTGCCTTCACTCACACACCGCGCTCGTTCCGCTCCACTCTCACGTGCATGCTGCTCACTCCACACTGCAGAAGAGTTAGTTTAGCTCTGAGAATATCTAGTGAATGTTCAGTGGACGTTTGTGAAGAAATAACTGCTGCAGCTCCTCCAGACCAACAGAGGTTTCCCGTGTTTTGTGAAGTGACGGGGCTCCGCAGAGAGAAACGTTATCGTCTCCGACCAAAACTTCGGCGTCTCCCCTGTTCCCTCCGGCCGTGGTCGGGAGGCTGAAGCAGGAAAAGCCAACACTAGAATCAGCATTGATTCATGGAGAGACCTTGGTCTGGTCAGCTAACATTACTGCCAAGCAGCTGAAATATAGAGTGATATTGTGCTTTTAGCTGACGTGTGTCTCCTCACTGTGTTGAGAGATGCTCCTTCATGTCTATGTAGAGCGAACAGGATGCTGACTTTTGTTGACTTAACGGCCACAGGTGTTGCTGTTAACAAGCAATTTCTGATTCTTACAAATAGTCCCTTTAAAGGTGCAGTGTGTCGGATTTGTCGGCATCTAGCGATGTGGTTGCAGATTGCAACCAACTGAGTACCCCTCCACTCAGTCCTCCCTTTCCAAGACTGTGGTAACGTGAGCCTCTGAGTGAAAAACCGTGGTAACGCCGTTCGCCTCGCTCATAGGCCATCCTTACCATAATAACACTACTTTAGAAGCGATGGAAGTCAGGCGGCGGTACCATAGTTTTGCACTCTGGGACTCACATTATCGCAGTTTTACAAGCGTGTCAGAGAACTACGGTGCCTTTCAGGTAACGTAACAGTGTTTAGTTTACATCTTCAATGGGTTTTTAAATCTTGAATGTATTTCCTAGATGATTTTTTTTTACATATTAACTATGTTATGAATGTTATATTTCACACAAATGGAAGATTGAAGAAGTTGTATTTTATTTTCCTAGAGAATATATTATCTCTCCCGGTCGCTCTCAGTACTCAGTCTCTCACGCTCTCCGTCTCACCAACACAGACTGTTATAACCCGGCTTAGCACCTTTGGCTCTCAGTGGGAGTCCGACAGAAATAGAAGAGCAAAGTGTGGCCGCCTCCTGCAGCCTCCTGAGTCTTTGTTTACCTGCCTGTCTGTCACACCGGAACCGTTCGGAGAAGAGGGGGGATTTATCGGAGCGCTGCATCGTTTACTGCTTCAGTTGGCTTCTTATGTCCAGGTAAGAAAAAACACCAACTTTTGTGGCACCAAATCGAGATGTTGAGCGCCTCCCTTCTCCTATATATACATAGGAAATCTATTCATTTCTATCACATGGAGCCTGCTGAAGGAAGAGGAACTGTGAGGCTCCACAACTAGAATTACACCTCTTGGTTTATCTTATTCTCTTACTAATTTGTGGCTGTATTAGAGCAGCTTTTGCCGTGTTTGCAGCGCAAAGACTGCAGCAGCAGCCAGCTCTATATTATTATATGTGTATTATTAATTATTATTATCGTCAATAACGGTAAACCACGACGCCCCCTAATTCAGACCAAAGAAAACAAACGTTACGATCACATCCTGCCTTTCTCTATAACTGTCTCCTCTGTCTTTTGTCCCTCTAGACAGGAAGAGAGAATAAAGACTGAAACAGAAGAAAAGACGAACACAAAAAGAACTCTCTGTTCTTTTCTGTTCCACCACATCCTTTTTCAATTACAGGTACAATCCTGCAGGGTTATTTTTAGCCTGCACTGGATATCTATAGCCCTCTTTTTTCTGAAGCGTCTGTCACCGACGCTTCTGCTGCTCCTTCACCTTTTCTATTATTTACACCCACATTTAAATTGAAGCTATTTCACCGATGCTCTGATCCGGAGTCTTTTACCGCTGCAAAAGGCAAATAAGCTTAATTTTTTTTTATTGCAGATGAAGAGCAACCATTCAAATGGTTTGAGCATGAGGGGCAGAGCTGCAGTAAACGCCTCTATTCCCGAGATATCCGAGTGGTTATGTGGGAGTGAAGAGGTGTCGGTGCAGATAGAAGAGAAATTAGAGCTCAGGCAGAGCGTTTTTTTTTTACTTGAAGATAGGAGGTTATTATTGCAAGTAGATGAGGGAGATGTAGGAGGAGGGATTCTCTGGGGAAAAGATGATTTGTGAAAACACAAGTGTTATGTAAAGGTAAGAAAAAGGTCTGACAAAAACATTCATATGTTTCTGAAAAACACTGATTAGGATGTTTTCCTCCTCGGAACAAATTGCACTCAAAAACCCCTTCGACAAGTGACGATACCAGTTACTGTATTCTCCTTCTGTATTATTCTATTTTATATATAAATACTTCATTCAAATGACTGAAGCTGTTATGGACACAATCTGTACACATCTTTAACTTTTTACTATGAAACTCCGTGTTTTGTCTCTATGAGTGTAGCTACTCTATAATAGGTACAAAATACTACTTTAACGGACGAGTAGAAACTTGGATCATTTCACTAAAGGGATCTGTCCTCCGTCTGTGTTTCACAAAGTCTGAAATAAGTCTCTTTCACATGGCTCAGCAGGACTTGGTATCAGATTTTAGAGTCAATACTTGCAGCCTATTTTAGTCTCCTCTCTCGTCTGATATCCAACACCAGAATTGGCAACTTCCTAAAAACCATCAGGTGTTCCTGTTTTTGCAGCTTAGAGTCTCTTCATCTAAAATTAAACGGCACAAACAATTTATTGTTTAATTGTGAAAAGAATTTTAAATTAATGATGGCTTTGTTTGGAAAAACAACTCTCGACAATGAAGTACATGACATTAATGACTCATCTTGTATCTGAAAGCTTTTTGGTTTGAAAATATTGACATCCCGAAGGTCATAATGAGGTAGTGAGTATCAGATAACAGTTTCACTCCAGCAGAGATGTACGAAAACGTTTAGAATGACCTTTAAAACGCTGCAGATTTCTGTTCATGTAGTCTGCGTGTGTGTGTGTGGATGCTGGAAATCAGGCACAAACTGTCCCAGAGTGCCGAGTAAGCTTCATATTTTTTACATAATAGCATTTTCCCTGCGTTGCGCTCCAGCTCCGTGCTTTGCCAAAAAACTGAATAACAAAAACATAATCCCTCTCGGTGGAGTGGGAGTTTGTGTGCCAACAAGCCGAGGAGATGAAACCACCTTAAATGACAGAGAGGGAGAGAGGCAAAGCAACAAAACACACTTCATTACAGGATTTAAAAAACTATTACACAAATGAACAGTGACGAGTCTCCTGATGGCTCTGAAGCTGAAACAGCTCTTTTATTTATGGCCTTACCTCTTATTTTCTGTACATTCTCGACTCGGTAATTCACCGAGCTACGGGAAGAGTTTCAGACCTCTGGGTCATTGATTTTTAATGTTACTTGTACTATCAATTATTTAAGAAGGGTAATACTCTGCTGCATGTTGACTGTAAATGGTGGTACAGTCAGTGGGTTAAGAAACACGTGAGACGATGATGAGAGTACAAATCCTACATTTGACCACAGTTTTTTTCTAGTTAAGACATTTTAGCATAAAGCTTGGTCAGGTGTGTTAGGAGAGAAATAATAATCTGTCTGGAGCCGCAAACATTTGATCATTGTGTTGAAGGTAACGCAGTTTATAGTCTAAGTATATAGTATATAAGTCTAATGCAGTGAGGGCCAAAGAGACAATGTACTACGGAGTATTAGGGCCACATTGAGGGGAAAAAAAATTGGAGGTTTCCAGAATAAAGTCATAATATTACTATTACTATTATTATTATTAGAAAAAAGGTTGTAATATTACGAGAATAAAGTCATAACTTTACGAGAGAAAAAAGTCGTAATATTACAAGAAAAAAAATCGTCATATTACGAGAATAAAGTCATAACTTTACGAGAGAAAAAAGTCGTAATATTACGAGAGAAAAAAGTCGTAATATTACGAGAATAAAGTCATAACTTTACGAGAAAAAAAAGTCGTAATATTACGAGAAAAAAAAATCGTCATATTACGAGAATAAAGTCATAACTTTACGAGAGAAAAAAGTCGTAATATTACGAGAATAAAGTCATAACTTTACGAGAAAAAAAAGTCGTAATATTACGAGATTAATGTCATAACTTTACGAGAAAAAAAGAAAATAACACTTAAAGTTACTACTTTAAAATATTATTACTTTATTTTCATAACACTACAACTTTTTTCTCATAAACTTGTGACTTTATTTTCATAATATTACAACTTTTTTTCTCGAACAATTATGACTTTATTGCCATAATATTTATTCTCTAAATCTCAGATTTATTTTTTTCCTCAATGTGGCCCTAATACTCCGTCGTACCGTCGTACCATAGACCTACAACAATGATAACTAAAAATGAAAATGTAAATTAAAAACAGTTATTCATTTCCATTTTTATAAATCCACAGGGAGCCACTGGAGAGGAGCTAAAGAGACGCCTGTGGCTCCGGAGACGCAGGTTGCAGACCCCTGGTTTAGAGGATATCATAGATTAAAGATGAAACTGACAGAAAGGCGGGACTCAGAGTAAAAGTCGCAATTACAAATCCGTCTGCTACTTCAGCACCACGGACAGCGCCGTGGATTTATCAACACACAGCACAGTAAGGCTACTGACATTTCACAACTATAGTCGCTCCACTTCCCATAAAGCAAACCGGACTGCACCTTTAATGCGACCGCGTGCGATATAACTTTATATTATTTTCTGTGTCTGAGCTCTTGTTAAGTAAAACTGCATGGCTGTCTTGTACCAGTTAGCTTAGCTTAAACCCTTCCAGCTTCCGTATATAGTATTTGTCTCTCTGCAAAGTGTTTTTTGTAGCTGTGTAATGCTGACAGGCATAAGGGGAGTGAGGCAGCAGGGTTAGCTGTAACCCGCCAGCACCCAGATGGTCTGAGAAGGATGTGTGAAGCGTGAAAGGAGGAAGGAGGATGAAAGAAAAAAAAATACAGCGGGAGAATATAATCGGTCTCTCTCTGGTAATACAATGCTCACAAAAGGCAACGCAATTAAGCAGAAATCAAAGATTAATTAATAAAATATTGAAAGCGAGGGGATATATATATATATATATGTACAGAGAGCCGTAGATCAGTCTCCTCTGGCTCGGACATGACTTGTGGAACAAAGCTATGTACATTGGGCCGCTATCATGCTCAAATAGCTGCGAGGCATCGAGCGTCAGGGGCTGATTTATTGGAAGCAAACAGCCGGAGAGAGAAAACCGCCGACTGTGAGGAGCTGCAGGCAGAAGACATCTTCTTCTGCACAGTAGGCAGGAAGAGGAAACACGAGCAGGGTTTCCACCCAGCTGTGATGCACATTACAATTCAAATCAATACAGCTTTTGCCAAAACATTTTCACGCTTGCTTGAAGATGAAAACATGCTTCACGACAACTAGATGTGTCGGATAAATACTAATGTAAAGTATTAATATCTGTAAACAATTCCTGCACCAGTGACCAGATACTAGCTTGGTTTGGGTGCATTAACATCTTTGTGGTGGTGTTTATGAAAACTGACATGTGCTCTCATGGCCTTCAGACTGGAGGGCCATCCCATCACATTGTCAGAGTCCACCCTGCAGTCCTGTCAGCTGCATTACATCAGCCATCATTAGAATAGCAGTTCTACCAACCAATATTTCTCAAGCAGAGTACAGAAAGAATCATGTTCACACTCTACCATTAAAGCTGAATACAGTAACTGTTTACTAGCTATCAAATCTGCATTTTACAGCCACTTGGGGGCAGTGGAAACAAGCTGTAAACACAACACAGACGTATTATCACCTAATAAAGTTGATTATAGTTATTAAACAATGGTTATATATATATATATATATATATATCCAGCAGACAGAGCAACATAACATAAATTTGGAGTTGTGTTTGTGGTTACTGGATGAATGTAAGTCCAGTATTAACTGTCTTTAAACTCTATTTTGGTCGCCACCAACTCCTGAGGGAAATACTTGGCTCTTTGGCTGCTAGACGCTCCACTTTCCTCACCACTGAGTTAATAACCAACAATGCCTCATGTTGTTTAAATAGTCAACAACGTCATCCAACGTGTTGGTGTTGGTGCAACGTTGTCTTTTGCATTATGTGCATCGTCTTCCATATCACATCCAATACATGCATGCATCGTTTCTTGTGAATCCCTTGTTTCTTGTGAATTAATTTGTAGAAAACATACTGCGCACTTATTTTTCAGCATTTATTATACTGGAAATCACTCCAAACAGCATATTATTAAGAAAATTACATTATATGCAGGAGTTTTTGAACCGTACAGGACTGACTGTTCACCAAATAGTCATTATTTCTGAGCCGACTTTGAACACTTCATAATAATAACTCAATGGCACCTCCGTTGACGTTCGTATCTCCGGTATTTAGCCAGTCAGCTCCTGCCCATCGGGTGCTAACAGCTAATGTTACTAACTCTCCTCCTGTTGATTTCAACACAGACTTCGTGTTCACATTGTTGCTTTATCAGGGTAAAATAGGGTGCACCACCTCATTTCACCATGGATCCGGTCCAAAACAAACTGAAACATGATACAGCGTTTGTATGTGTCATTGTGCATACGTAACTGTAGGAAAGCATCAATACAGAGGAATTGATAGTCAGAGATTCCTCCGCGTACCACTAGAGAGAGCACGCGTACCACCAGTGGTACGTGTACCATAGTTTGAGAACCACTGCACTAGACTGTTGCAAGAAGGCTAATTTCTGTTTTCAGATGACACCAGCAAATACAGCCAAACATGGCGGGCACTGAAGAACATCAACAGCTCGATAAATACTGAACTGTAATTTGCAGTTTGCACAGCTGGATGGAAATATAAGGAGAGAGAGAGGAAAAATGTAGCGAGAAGAAAGAAGCGGGTGAGACTAGAAGGAAGAGAAGTGATGCACTGCTTGTATCCAGGCAGAGGGAGAAAACCTGTGAGGGAACTACCCACAATGCCCCTGTGGTCTCGCATAAGCTGTCACCATCCTTTCCTCTGAAACACACACACACACATACACAAACACACTTACGCACACACACCTCAATAAGGCAGCAGAGTGCTTAACTCAGCAAACTGCAGGCCAAGCTGCTATCACTCATGTTTGTCTCTTGGCTCGCCCTCCTTGTTTTTCACTATTTTCCGTCTCTACTTCTGCTCTTCCTTCTGTTTATGAGGAACGCCGTTTATGTAACTTACCATTATGAGCATCATGAGCTTTCAATTTTAAAAGGCTTATTTTACTCATATCAAAACATCCGTATGCTGATATTTGTTAGTTTCATGTTTCGGAGTGTTACGGGTTCCGTAAGTTTAACACTAATCAGAGTGGTAGGTCTTCCTATCATTAACTTTCTTTGCAGGTTTCCAAGCTGCTGGGGTCGGCCCGCCTCCCTCCCTCTTTCGTGTGATGTCACCGCTGTGTCCACCACTCCGCGGCCGGGGCGGAAACCGGTTGAATCAGTTAAAAGAGGCCCGGAGATGACCGACACGGGTGGCTGTGATTACACTTGATCAGTCCACCTCGTTGCTTCTTTGTTGTGTGATTTTGTAACAAACAAGTACAGTATTTAGTATAGAAGCATTTGTGATTGGTTGGTATTGGGCTAGGGAGTAGTAGTATTTTTAGGTCACATATTAATGTGTGTATAAATGGGGGCTCGTCCGAGATAATTGTAATCAATTCCCGTGGTTAATAGTAGTTGTTAAATTGTTTGTGGACAATCACCTTAAAGTAAAAAGACAGGTTGGATAAAAAGAAACAACCTTATGTATTCTGTGCTTTCCACAATACCACTATATTGTCATGTTAATAGAAGGCCTTCGGTTGATGGTGCAAACCCTCCTTCAGGTCATGTTTGTTGGAACTATAATACAGTAGTTAGTACAGAAACCGAAAAGAAAAACTAATAAAACAACTGGGAGCCACAACTTACCAGTCATGGTTCTAATGAAATAACAAGCTTTTCCTGTAACTGATGACAATTTGTTATTTCTAAAGATTTGGAGTTTGAATTATTTGAAAGACCAAACTAAAAACTTTAAATGAAATACTAAGAACTTGGGATTTAACTCAGACATGACTTTGGCAACTCAAAATGTGGTGTTGCAGACATGAGCTTAGTGACTCAAGCAATGCTTTGGTTATTAGAACATGATTTGGCGACGTGGACACAATTTTGCTGACTTACACATAAGCTTTGTGACTTTGGTGACTCGGAAATGAATTTAATGACACAAACGTTAGATAAGGGACTGAAATATGACTTTGGAAACTCAAATTTGGTGACACAGAGCTTAGTGTCTTGAGCAATGCTCCGGCAATTAGAACATGATTTTGATGGCTTAGAAATGACTTTGCCGACTTAGAAATGAGTTTAGTGATTTGTTTAATGACTTGCGAGGCTCGCACATGACTTTCATGACTCAAACATTAGATAAAAGGACTCAAACACGTCTTTGGGAACTTGCCAATGACTTTGGGAATTCTGACATGGCTTGGACGACTTGGACTTTGGCAGCTCGGACACGGCTTTGGTGACCTGCATTTTGGCGATTCGGACATAGCTTTAGTGACCTGGACTTTGGAGACTTGGACGTGGCTTTGGTGACCTGGACTTTGGAAACTCGGACATGGTTTTGATCGCACACACTTTGATGACCTGATTATTAGATTAGTGACTTGACCATGACTTTGGGAACTTGTACATGACTTTGGCAACCCGGAAATGGCTTGGGTGACTTGAACTTTGATGACCCAAACATTAGATCAGTGACTTGTAAATGACTCATGGCAGTTGACCTGGACTCATTGGGGACTAGAGACTCAACGTCCTGTGCTGTCTATCTACATAATCTACACATATGGCCAATGCAGCGCATCAAACCCTCAAAAGTGGCAGCTAATGCTGAACACCTGGTTTTGTTGTTTTCCTGGCAGGACTTTCTGTTTCTTCCAGACCCATTTGTTGATCAGATCCCTGTGGTTATCGTGTCGGCTTGGTATTGTCTTTGAAATCAATGTTTTGGTCTGGCAGCAGCATTACCGCTAGGAGCAGCAGAGGTATGTAGTTGATTTATCCTCGCTATCAGATAGACAAACTGTTCTCTACTCCGCTCGACTGAAAACCACACCGAAACAAAACTGGGCCACTGGGAGCAAAACAAGCTCACAGAACACAGAAGAGTAAGGACGGGAAGACGGAGCGAGGAAAAAAATGGAGGGGGTTTTCACCGTGTACAGTACAAACTGTGAGGTGACGTCTGAATGTGCTGCTGAATAACACTGAGATAAACATCGGACAGCGGGAGGTGGTTAGGTTGTCCTGCACGACTGGAGGTAATTCTCTTTATTAAGAACAGATCCAGAGATATTGTGTCAGTGCTGAAGGATCCAAAAACACACTATTTCTCATTTGATCAGAGGTGGTCAAGTAAATGTCATGATTCTCGGGCTCATAATGAAATCCACAAAATCCATTATTTCAGAAATGTGCAGCTGTCAATGTGAAACCACAGATGTAAGGTCCAGTTCTGACTGCACTGAGACTGCAGGGTAACACAATCTGTGTGTCGAACCATGTATGAATGTGGTTTGAATCAGCAAAAAACTCGATTACATGTGTTTTCTGCTGATTCTTGACAAAAGCAAATGCTTCAAATGTCAACATTATTGCCAAATTACTGTTTGATGTCACTTTTGATAACAAAGCTTTGCAGCATCTGTCAAGTAAATACAGCAAAGTCTGTACAAGGCCTTGCTTAAACAAAACGTGATGGGTTTTGCCAATTTCCAAGTCGCATAGGCACTTCCTGTTTCCATCTTTATTCAGTTCTTACTGTTCTCCTGAAGTTTCACTCAACATTGTCAAACAAACAAGGGGATTGCCAGCCAATTTTCAAACCTGTAATATTGTGTATTGTATAATTTTAGGGATGCACCCGATACCACTTTTTTCCGACCGAGTGCAAGTACAAGTACTTGCATTTGGGTACTCGCCGATACCAAGTACTGATACAAATACTTCTCTTTACCAAAAGACCCTCGTTAACAGCCAGCTGGAGGGTGTGAGCGACACACGGCAGGCTGGGGAGTCCCGCTTACGAGGCGGTGCGCTGCGACCAGCTGTAGGTCGGCTTGGAAAGGCTCGGGGCGACAGTGCTTACCAGGGGACGTGGAGAAAGTGTCGCCGGGGCGGACGGCAACCCACCCGACCCGTCTTGAAAATGATAGGTGCCGACCCAAAAAGACCAGCAAATGAAGTCACCAGCAATCACAAATAAGTGTGTAACACTTTTAATGATGCAGAACAGCAAAAGGAAACAGGTTTCTAGTTTCAACCCACGAAGCTTTCCTCAAGCGTTAGCTGGTGAACATAGTGCAGCATTTAACAGCTAAAGAGCCAGATATTTCCCTCAGGAGTTGGTGGAAACCAAACCAGAACTAAGAGGAGACTGAATATTGGAAATACATTTATCAGGTGGACACAAAAACGATCGAACATGAATGCTTGCTACCATCACATTTTTCTTCCAACCCTGACAATAACCAGAGCGATAATATTCTATGTGTGGGTAATATTTTTTGCTATCTTTTTTAGCTGTGAGGAGTGACAGGGAATTGTAGTCTGGTAAATAAAGCTCCTCTCAGTCGTCCCTGTCTTCCGGGACTCAGAATCGAAGCTTTCACCCCCGCAGAGAGCGAGCGTGTGCAGCCAAATCTTGCGTTGCAGACACACTCCTGCCATCGCAAATCCCTGTTTAATACCAGGACATGACAGACTAATGGAGAGGGAGGGAGAAGGGAGAGGCAGAGACTCCCCCTCACCCCCCAACACACACAAGCACACTGAGCCTTTGGCAGGACACTTGAACAATCCCCTTAACATCAAACAGGGCTGCAGACAAAGCTACGAGGATCACAACTGCATCACATCATCTTTCTGAGGACACTGTGAGGACACTATGCCTTATTAATACATACTTACAGACTCTTCATGGAGCAGTCAGGTGATATTTTACATTTTATTAGACTTCCTGTGACAGGTGGGCTGGTCGTTAAACCTTTTTTTGACATTGTTGTCCCTATCCAGTGAGATCTGCTCATCTTAGGTTCCCAAATGTGGAAATTTAGTGAGCTTTTAACCATTACTATGGTAGAATAATCAAATTTAATCTGTTTTTGGAGCATTGGTCAGACTAAACTAGCAATTTGAAGGTATCATCTTGGACTCCAGACACTTGTTCTTGGGATAGCTTTTCTGGCATTTAGTAGACTATTTTTTAGAAGTAACAACTACTCCTTGAATAAAAAAGATAAAGTTAATAAATACAGTCTACATCTTTTTTTAATGGAAGTTTGAAACACCAAGAAATTGATTATTGAGTGTACAAAGTCTTGTCTCCTACTAACAGTCAATGTTGGATTCTTACAGGGCTGCAGCTAACAATTACGTCTATGAAATGTTAAAATAGTGGAAAAAATGGCATTCATAATTTCTCAGAGACCACAGTAATGTCTTCCTTTTGCTTGTTTTGTCTGACTAACAGTCTAAAACCTCAAGATTTAATATTTACTGTCATATATGACAAAGAAAAACAACAAAATCTGAGAAACTGGAACCAGAGAACTTTTGGCATTTTTACTTGAAAAATGATTAATTGATTATCATAAAGCTGCCGATTAACTTTCTGACGATAGACTAAACTATTTATTGACTCAGTTGTTACAGCTGACAGATCACCAAAATGCTGACATGTTGTTTTCGAATGCACCTTAAAACGATGACGAGGTTTAGGACTTTTTTGGGGTTTTTTGGTTGATGAGGTTTAACCTTTTGCAGATGACACTCTTTTGTTTCTCTGCTATCACTGCTGAGATGCTCTTCTTATTATTCTTATTCAAAACTATCGGACATTGATCATTTGGTGCAGGTTCACATCATTCAAAGGGATTTTAGAATGAAGCTCTTAATATCTTCTGCCTTTGCATTAATATAAGAAAAAGATATAATATGCATCGTACAGTTCTGGTGAAACTACAAATGTGTTGATGCGAGACGACGTGTGCCTGCAGCTGAATCCACCGAGAGGGAAAGAGGGAGCCTTCAAAGGCTCAAAACAATAGAGCCGACCATCAAACACCATCGCAGCACAAAACCACACTCACGGCTGCACATGCATGCACACATGTAGGCATCCAGGTGCATTTGAGCTGGTGTGTGTGTGTGTGTGTGTGTGTACGTGACGGTACACAAAAGTTCAAAACCAAACAGCATTACCATTTCATCCGTCCTCCTGTGTGTGTTTCCGTCCACCTGAGGCTTCAGGAAAACACTCTCTTTATTCAACAGGGAGAGAAAATTATCACCCTGCAGGCAGAAAATAACAGCCGGGGAAACAAGATTTTTCTTCCTGTATCCAGGCTTTATTACATGATCTGTAAAATGCATTCAGCATGAAATCAAATTTCAGCATGTAAGAAATCATTTTACCTTTTATAGGAAAATGAAAAAACATAATGTTAAATTGCAGTATACTATTTATGACGAGGTTTCATCTACACTGACTTCCGTTTACAGAAGAGACAGACAGAGAGAGATGAGGACACGCAGAGGATCAGCTGTCTGGATGCACAAAGAGGCAAAAACAAATCAGGGCCATGTTTCCTCTCCAAGAGGCAGCATAAGCTAAATCATGCAGATTCAGTCTCGTCAACAAACTGGAGGGCAAACTGGCACTTATGTGTTCCACATAGCAAACCGAACAGCCTCCTGTCTGTTTGTGCTTTGTGGAAAACATAATTGCTGCCTGGATTGGCAACATTTTTGTTGAGTGAAGGAGGTGCTATGATTGTCTAAATTGTTAAGAAGCAGGTCGGGGTGGATGGTGGGCAAAGAGTAGGACTTTGAAACCAGAGACTTGGAGGTTCACATCGTGAGTCCTGCTCGGTTAAGTTCAGGGAAAG
This sequence comes from Sebastes umbrosus, assembly GCF_015220745.1. Taxonomy (NCBI): domain Eukaryota; kingdom Metazoa; phylum Chordata; class Actinopteri; order Perciformes; family Sebastidae; genus Sebastes; species Sebastes umbrosus. The sequence continues at coordinate 1,874,331 of NC_051285.1, read as the reverse complement.
GTTGTGGATTCGATAACATTTTTAATAAAGAAAACATGTCATGTCTCATGCTGTTATTGAATATCAAATCAAAACCCCCATCTTTCTCAAACCTTAACCGAGTGCTGTGAGCGCATAAACACAACCATAAAAAAGTTGCATCATGCTTTAGTTGTTGTTGTTAATTTACTTGGCAGTTATGTTAAACTGTTTTCCTAATTACGTTGATAAAAACATAAACCAGGTGGCATTACATTTCTCTCTAAACATATTTGCTATCCCGAGATGATTGAGGCCAATCGGAGCATATTTTACTAGATCGGTATCGGCTGAAATAACTCAATCAAATGCCAATCCTTTTTTTTACTGTGTTTTATTCACCTCAACCTGCTTGTGTTGCAAAGCTGCTCTACTTTAAGACTGCCGGGCTCTATTGTGACAACATTTTGCTGCATATGTGATTTAGTGTATGAAATATGAAAAAGTATTTTGGTTGCACCGATACGAGCGACACCCAGATTGGCAAAATACAAGCATTAGCAAAGAGCAGTGTACAAAAGATTCAGGTTGCAGCTAGGGCTGGGCATTTAACAATTTATATATCGTCAAAATTATATAAATATGTCTATCGGATAAATGTTTTTTCTATATTATGATAGCTAAGTCAGGGGTCAGCAACCTGCGGCTCCGGAGCCACATGCAGCTCTTTAGCTCCTCTCCAGTGGCTCCCTGTGGATTTATAAAAATGGAAATGAATAACTGCTTTTTATTTACATTTTCATTTTTATTTATCATCGTTGTAGGTCTATGGTACGACGGTACGACGGAGTATTAGGGCCACATTGAGGAAAAAAATTAATCTGAGATTTTGAGAATAAAGTCATAATATTATAAAGAAGTAATTTTAGGTGTTATTTTCTTTTTTTCTCGTAAAGTTACAAATTTATTCTCGCAATATTACATCTTTATTTCTCGTAAAGTTATGACTTTTTCTCGTAATATTACGACTTTTTTTTCTCGTAAAGTTATGACTTTATTCTCGTAATATTACGACTTTTTCTCGTAATATTACGGCTTTTTCTCGTAATATTACGACTTTTTCTCGTAATATTACGACTTTATTCTGGAAACCTCCAATTTTTTTTCCCTCAATGTGGTCCTAATACTCCGTAGTACATTGTCTCTTTGGCCCTCACTGCATTAGACTTATATACTATATATTTAGAAAATAAACTGTGTTATCTTCATTACAATGATCAAATGTTGTGCAGCTCCAGGCAGATTTTTTCTTTTTTCTTTACCCAAAATGGCTCTTCTGATAGTAAAGGTTGCTGACCCCTGAGCTAGGTCTATATTTTGTTTTGTTTCATCCCTACAAATGTGTCGTATATAAAGTTAATTTCTAGGAGAGAGGGGTTACCTGATGCATATGAGAAAAGATACTTATTGAACTTGGAAAAGTAGAAAAAAAATTCAAAATGTGCAAGATTTTTTTGTTAAAGTTTCTGATTATTTTCAGCAGCCTGTTTTTCTAAAAACCCTACAAGTATCGGGGGGTCGTAGTGGCGCCTCTGCAGGGTTCTTCCTGTGTGAAAACGAGGGCAGATTATCTCCTCAGAGTTATATCATGTATTGATTTAGTCAGTGCACTCACTGGACTGTGGCTGTTACACAGAGGAGTGCTGACTCTTTATGGACACCACTCCAAGTTTGATAAATCAAGCTGTGCTCAGCTGCATGTGTGCCAGCGCGCTTGTCGGCCCGGGGCTTATGGGATTGGATGGAGAGAGACAAACAGAGAGAGAGTGAGAGAGAGTTTACAACACTGACATTTACATCGACGGTGAACGTAGCTGAAAAGCTGCTTCACTCTGAGTGCAGTCAAACTACAGGAAAGCGTCACTCAAAAGAACTACTTCAGTTATTAAAGTGTCATATGATGCAACATCAGGACACTTCTGAAACGCAGCCTACTAGTAGGTGTAGCAGGCCCCTACTGACCCACACCTATGAGGTTTATAACCACTGATAACGCCCATTCAATGACTTGATAAATGTCTAATCGGCTAATATTTGGTTGCAATGAAGGTTCACTGGTAGACATCTATAGGCCTATTTTAAGGGGTCACAAGCCACAAAACCACCGGCATACACTAGCAATAGTACGATAACTTATTGCATTCATGAAGGAGAAAGATATCCTCCAAATGCTGCACATATTGTTTTATTTGATGAACTGAAATAACACAGAGCTGTCACTTATTCTGAGTTAACAGTGCAGCTCTGCTCAGTCTCTCTCTCTCCTGATCCGGGCTGCAGGAATTAATCATTGACAGACATTTTAATAGTATTACCGCATGTGGAGAGAGAGAGAGAGAGAGGGGGATGGAGGAGAGTGAGAGATGAATATGTATGAGTCAAATGAGAAAGAGAGATGTTTGAAGCACAAAGAAAGGAGGGCAGATAGAAGTGAACGGCTGCTTTAAAACCACTGCCTCCATCTTCTCACTGTAACTCAGAGAACGAAGCAAACCGCTGGGCCTCATTCATCCAACACACCAACACACCAGCGTATGATACCGTAAGAGAAGGTTCTGCAGGAGAAAATATAATAATTCACAGCCGTATTTAGCTGAGGAGATAAAACACACTGTTTATTTTTAGCGTGTTTTTGGTTTATTTCTGTCCTTGAGTTCATCCCTCTGTGCTGATTGTTTCATAATCTGGGGTTTAAATTAGGATGTGGAGATTTCTGAATCATCATTCAGGTGAAAGCGGATGAGTGTGGCGCTGCCTGCCGGTGATACTGACTGTAGAAGATTATGAACCGAGACGCTCTGCTGTCATCTGTCAGTCTGACATAATCCATGAGTTTTAGCACTAGGTAACGGACATTGACGTTCTTCTCGGAGGACAGTCTCATGAGACTGTTGCTCGTTTCCTGTGTCCTATTGATCGTCAGCACTGGTTTGTTTTAACCTTAAACAAGTCGTTTTTGTGCCTGAACTTAACCAAATCTTAACCATATCGCAAAAACAGTCTAAACATATATATGTTTTATATGCATCTGTCATTTGAAAGTCACTAACAAATGATGACGCCCAGAACACACTCATATGGGTATTGTGTAATGGTTTGAAATGCAAAGAGGTAAGCACTACATGAGCTCATACATGGTTACAACACAATATATTTGCTTCCCTTCAGGGCTCCCACTCACCACTAGCTCTGTGTGTGTGTGTGTGTGTGTGTGTGTGTGTGTGTGTCAGACAGTACGATGGACTGAATCATGCTTTGGAATAACAACCTACTGCCATATCTTCCCACGAAAACCCAAATCAGAGCTGCTCTGCTGCCTCTCCACTACAACTGACCACAAAAGAAATATGAAATAAAGTGTATTCTGCTTCTCACTGAAACCTTCTCAAAAATCAATCTGTCAGCTCTCCTCCTACAGACTCATTTCCTCACAATAATTGCCTGTTAAACTCATTAAAAAACATTTTTCTTCAAGAAAAAAAACTCCATATAAAACATCCTGCACCTCTGCAGACTATAAGCCGTGCTCTGTTCCATAAATCACTGGATATCTTCAGTAAATCCCTAAGCCTCAGCCGTCATCCAGCGAACATATGATATGAGGAGACAGAGCGAGGCCTCAGCAGAAGTGAGCATTACAGCGGCGGGGGGAAGCATGAATACAGGTTTATTTCACTGGATTATAGCACATGTTTCCACCTGGAGTTCATTTATAGACACGTCAAGCGGAGGGAGGCTTCCTCTCACTAAAACATGATATTCTGGGAGGCAGAAAAAAAGAGCGAAGACGGAAATGGAGCAAACTGAATTGAGTTATGGGGGAAAATCAAGCCAGGCGAGAGGACGATGACGAGGAAGAAACAGATGGATAATGATGAAGAGAGGAGGGAGATGGAAAATAAAAGAGCTCAGCTTCCAGGGCATCATCTCTGTTCATCACACAAGCAGAGCAGAGAAACAGGAAGTCCCAGAGCGCCACAGAGCCTCCGCTAAATCACAACGGAGGCCGATCCCTGTATCTGACGGAGAGGAGGAGAGCGATGAAGAGGAGAAAACACCATCACAGTTTTCAAATAAAAAAACTCAGTACCTGGAACCAGCTACGTGATTTTAATTATTATTGCTGCAGGTGTCATGTTGGTATTCGCAGCAACAGAAAGCCCCATATGGCCAGTGTTAATGTCAAGGTGGATGTGTGAGTCACGGGGTGCGTCCCAGCACTCATGTGTCCTCCCCCCACGTTATGTTGCCAGGGAGCAGAAGATTAAATATGGAACGCCCTCATCTGTAGTCTCTCTCCACAAAGCAATACTACTCAGTGATGAATCAGTCGGTGCATCGCAGCTACTTCACCTCACATACCGGCGAATGTTAGCAAGGCAACGGGGGGGTTTCAGCAAATGATTGGTGAGGTAATGTCTTCAATAATGATACATAATAATACTGCACTTTTCTAAACAACAGTGGTTTAACACACACTCTTAAAGTGGCAGTAGGCAGTATATTTTTGGCGTCATTGGGCAAAAAATCCCATAATAACCTTTCAGCATGTGATCATTTATAAGATTTGAAACACAAAACACATGACAAGTTTATGAAATATGATGCATTACATCTAGACATCCTTTGACTTGCAAATATCCCCGTGCCGTATCGGTGCCACGAGACTCATCTGGCTGCAGGTGTTTTGTCAAACATAATAATACAAATTGAGGCCATCCATCCAGATCATATTGTCACTCGTCAAAACCAGCAGGAATAATCCGGCGTGGCACTCTTCACCGGGAGGAGGATGGCTGCCGTTCTGCATTCACATCACATCTCAAGCGTCGGACTGCAAGCCGACAGTCTAGAGCCACTTACAGCGAGCGAGACGTTACAGCTCAGACACCAGATGGGACAGATATTCTCCTCTGTCCTCCTCGCATATATATACTGTTTAGTCTGCAGAAAAACATCCTCTCCAACAAGTCACTCAGGGTGCTTTTCACACCTCATTTGTTTGGTTCGGTGTAATCAAACTGGTTTGTTTGTTTGGGCTGGTGTTAAAGCTGACAATCAGATCGCAGAGGCAATGGCGCTAACGACGGAAACGCTGTTGCGCCCACTCAACGGCCAATGGGGGAACGCCAACACTCGACCGACCAACGTGTAACTTCCTCAGTCAGTCGGTGCCAGACCTGCCTTACTGCGGTCCATCCAAGGACCACGTAGGAGGATTAATGTCTATACCTGCAGGTCTGAACTGCTGTTGCTGTTTCTTTCCTCTCCTATAGGTGGAGCAGGATGACAGGTGTAAAGCTCCTCTTTTTTGGAGAAAACGCAGCCTGTGAAATCTGAATTAGTTCCATCGGAGCTGTGAAATAACAAACCTATTTTAAATCCTTTTTATTGCATGATGCAGGAAGTGTCTTAACACTCCCGGTGATGTGACGCTGAGCTTCCAGGTTGACGGAAACATCTGAAACACCAGCGCTGTGAGCGTGAACGCTGTCTGACTCAACAGCAGAAAGCATGAAAGCAGGCCGCTGTTTTATTTAGAAAGTTGACATTTTGATGTAACGCTGAACTCTTCAGGGGGAGTCTAAAAATATTCCTTCACCTGTCTATCCGATTCTTTCATGTTTTAGATTATATCTTTTATCACTCACACTCCCTCCCTCCCGTTCAACGTGACGGTGTTGTTCATACTGTACTGATGGTGCACTCAGGAGTGGGACCAGTGGGAGTTAATGTGAGTTGATTGGGTCCATCCACAGTTTGATCCAGAACAAAAACTATTGATCCCATTGGCATGAAAGTTGCTGTTGATACTCAACATCAGCTGTGGAAGGTTTTGGCGACCTCCTGACTTTCCCTCCAGCGCCACCATCAGGCCAAAATTTCCACTTGTACACAAGATATATATCAACATCTAATGAGACGACTGGCCAAAAAAACTATTTTAGATTAAAGCATCAGTAGGCGAGATTGGAGCAAATATGATTAAAAAGTTATTATTATAAAACGGTCGCTATATGGTGACAGTAGTTCATGAAACAGGTAACCTGAAAAAAATCATGTTCCTTCGGTGTCCTCCGGTGCTCCCAACGGCATCTGCAAGATTTCACAGACCGGAGGAAAACAAGCAGTAAGAGCTGATCTGAGGTCTGCTGTCCAGCTGCCGTCTATGAGAGCCGGCTGTCAATCACTCTGAACTCCGACCAAACGGTCAAACTAGGCAGCGCTGATCAATTATGAATCAATATCATGTTACGTTAATGTCTATTTCTCTCCTCAGATGTTCTCAGAATCATCTTGTAGTGCACGGTTTAGCTGGAAAATGAGAACGTTTGTGACGCTGATTGTGAAATCTGGTGAAGGAACGCCAAGTTCTGGTCACATGACCGGAGCACAGCCAATAGGAACGCTCTCTCTCTGAAATGACCTGTGATTGGTCAAAGTCTCCCGTCGCAGACTAGATGTTCTAAAGCCTGAAAACAGAGCCATGAGGAGGAGCAGAAGTCTAGTTATCTCTCACAACACTTGAATTACAATATGCTGAAAGGTTATTATGGGATGTTTGCCCAATGATGCCAAAAATATACTGACTACTGCAGCTTTAAGTACAGCAGATGCGTAAATTCGTACCACAGGTAATGGAGTATTTTTATAGTGTGATATTACTACGTTTTCTTGAATAAAAGATCTCAATACTTCTTCCACCACTGGTTGAAATCCTGATTTATACATTTGGTATTTCTGTCTCTGCATTCAACATAAAAAGAGCTTTAACATGTAAAAGCTAATAAAGAAATAATAACAGAGCTACAGAATCATGTTTGGTTCAAACTCATTGAAGATGATAACTACAGTTACAGGAGAAAACGGGAGCGATGGCAATGACCTGGACTGTGGTTATCGCTGCAGATCAAAGAGGAATCAGATGGAGAGAGTTGGTTCTGGAAAGCAAACAGCTCTTTAGTAATTGTTAAATCAGGGAACGTCAGCCGGCTGCACTCAGTCGGCTCTTCCAGGAAGGAGACCGACCAGACTGAGATATAGGCGGACGGTATGAGAGAGAGAGAGTGGCCGGGGGCATCAGGCTTTCCGATCAAAACAACGCCAGTAAACGGCGCCCATGAAAGGCCATTTTGCTCTCTGGTTAAACATGCAGCAGCAATCTGTGTTCAAAGCCAGCGAACAAGAGAGAGCGAGAGATAACCTCATCACTGGAGGAAGACAGAGGCCAGATGGAAACGCTGCTTATCAAATCCTAGGGTTATCATTTCTGCACATTATTCTTCATACTGTGAACATTTGCATATTCCATCCTCTTCATTTTTAACAGCTCTTTTCATTGTTAAAAAAAATAAAAATGATTTATATATTTTTCCTATGTATTCTCATACAACGGTTTGTATGATATCTTATGTAAATTATTCCTAATTTTTTAATTAATTTTCCTACAAATGTTCAGCAACACGCGTCAATATCCACTACTTACATGCATACAGTCTTTTCAAAATAAACTTCTGTCTTCACAGGAAACAACTTCCTTAGGTTTAGGCAAGAAAACTACTTAGTTAAGTTTAGGAAAAGATCAACTTCCTTAGGTTTAGGCAAGAAAACTACTTAGTTAAGTTTAGGTAAAGATCAACTTCCTTAGATTTAGGCAAGAAAACTACTTAGTTAAGTTTAGGAAAAGATCAACTTCCTTAGGTTTAGGCAAGAAAACTACTTAGTTAAGTTTAGGAAAAGATCAACTTCCTTAGGTTTAGGCAAGAAAACTACTTAGTTAAGTTTAGGAAAAGATCAACTTCCTTATGTTTAAGCAAGAAAACTACTTAGTTAAGTTTAGGAAAAGATCAACTTCCTTAGATTTAGGCAAGAAAACTACTTAGTTAAGTTTAGGAAAAGATCAACTTCCTTAGGTTTAGGCAAGAAAACTACTTAGTTAAGTCTAGATTTAGGAAAATATCAACCTAATCTTGTTTTTATTTCACGATATTTTACTACTATTACTGTTATTATAGCTTTTAATTACATTTTATTACATTTTTTAGCATTTTATTGTTTCACATTCATTTGCCTCAAATTGTTAAAATTACTGAAAAATGTATTTGCTTTTGTTTTTACAATCTTCAATCTACTTCTGTCTTATGTTTTGGCTCAGTCATCTGTGAAGCACTTTGAACTGCACTAATCTGTATGAACGGGGCTTTACTAATTGATTGATTGATTGATTGGTTGTAGATACACTACACATATAGGGCATCGCAATACATGCAGATTAAACAGGTTTTAAAGTCCATCCATCCACTTCAGTCCACCGTACACTAGAGTTCAACTGATTAACACATATCTTATCAACACTCCAGTATATTTTGGGCTTTAGTATATATCTTTGTTACTGCCTCTCTGTAAAATGCCCACACCCTTCTCCAGTGTTTGGTGAGGGATTCGGGGACCATGTGGATTTGGTTTTTGAGGGGTTTAACGGCTAAATGTCTCTGCCAGGCTCCTACTGAAAATCTTCTAAAACCTTTCACCCCTAGCTGTGAAGATTAGACCGGGATTTTCTGGTCTGGCTCAAGGACTGTATCTTTTGGTGATGTTCACTTCTCCGTCCTCTGAGACTCAAGACTCACAATGAATGCTTCATTCCAGTCAAAAGAAACCGTTCAGTCAGTCAGTTGTGAGGAATTTATTGTCTGTATATGAGAAATATTATCTGGCTGTCTGGATTTGGTTTGGAGTAATTTGAACTGTATTACCTCCACCGGGGGTTCACAGTAAAGCCCTACTGTAATATTAACATGGAAGAGATGGACTTCATTTAACCTGCAGCTTCTTCTTGACTAAAACCAGAAACAGTCCACACATCTCCTCTGTTTCTTTATTGGTACATTCAGTCTTGTGTTTCGGACCAAACTGTGCAGCTGTGTTAACTTTGTGAGTGTGTGTGTGTGGTGGTGTTGTGTGACCTTCCCTGACCTTCGGTGTCGAGCTATCCCAGCTGCTGGCTCTGCTAAGTGGCCTCAGTGAATTGTTGAAACTCTTAAATCAGAGAATGGAAGTGGAGGAACAGTCCCAGCTGGGGATTATTCACGGAGAGTCGAGCCTCGCCTCGCCTCGCCTCGCCCCTTCCAGCCTGCAGACTTTTATTTCTTCCACATGTGTTTGGATTTTGTCTCTGGCTGATTTTGGGTGTAGATGATGGTGACCGTCCAAATCCACCATGTGTCAGCTCATCGGTTGATATCAGGGATGTTCCTGTTGTCTCCGTTAATAACAACTCACTTTTGCTCCAGAATACAGAGGTAACAGAAAAGCTGGCACTATAAAACTTATTTTCTTTGGCGTAAATATAAATTTAGGGCTGGCCCGAATAAAAACAAATTTTTGGGCTTCGAAGCTTCGGCGATAAATATTCAAATGCATTCAATGCATTCAATGTATATGTATCTTTCAGGACCTTCTGTGAGGCCTTTACCGTAATAACACAACTTTAGGAGCAACTAAATTCAGACGGTGACTGGCGTTACCACGGTTTTACACTCCACTGAGTTTTTTCTCATGAATCTAGCACTTTAATAATCCCAGAGAATTTCCACGTGTATTTCTCGCAAATTTACTACTTTATAATCTTGCAAATTTAGGATTTTTTTCTCTTAAATTTGCTATTTCAATCTCAGAGAATATCCCAGTTTTTTCTTGTTAATTTATGACTATATAATCTTGCAAATTTATGAGTTTTTTCTCATAAATTTGCCATTTTAAGACCAGAGAATATCAGAATTTCCCAGATTAAATTCATAAATTTAAGAGAAAAAACTCAATTTCTTATTTGTATTGTACTTGTTAATTTATAACTATATAATCTTGCAAATTTGTGAGTTTTTTCTCGTAAATTTGCCACTTTAATCTCAGAGAATATCAGAGTTTTTTCTTGTTAATTCAAGACTATATAATCTAGCAAATTTATGAGTCTTTTCCCGTAATCCTGCTACCGAACCGAACATATAACCTTCGGATGTAATTGGGTGTTATTCTAACTCAGAGGAAGTAAACAGAAGTGAAAGTTCAGAACACCAAACTCAAAATCTAACTAAAGATAGCAACTGAAATGCAGAGTTATGATAATTTTGAGTTTAGTTTTACAGAGAAATTCTCTCGAGTATCTGTAGTATGTTTGTTACATAAATTGCCGCGGATACGGGTCAGCCGAGGGAGGCTCTTTAAAAACCATCGCCATGGTGACACGTCATCCATCACACGTGAAATAATGAGCGATAGAAGATAACTGAATTGGGACTAAAAAATTCAAAACTTTGAAATGCAGATGATCCTAATAGGATTTAACACACATACACACACACACTAAGTCTGATCTGGCCTCTTGTCAACAGTGCTGCAGTATTTACACCCCCCTTCATTGACCTCTTTAGCTACTAGTTTCAGTTTCTATCCTTCCTAAATCCTCATCAGCTCCGTCTAAATCTCCTCTCTCCCATCCCCCCATCACCGCTCAACTGCTTCTGTCTGCAACTCTGCTTTTATTTCTTTTTTCTAGGACATTTTCATGTATTTAGGAGCTTCTTCACACTGAAATATACAGCAGACAGCAAATTTAATCCAGTTTTAACCAAAATGTTAAAGGAAACTTCCAGGTTTTTGAAATCCTTTTGATTGAATTGCCATCTTCAATGTAGAACGTGGTTTTCACTGGATGAGAAGGGGAAGAAAAACTGCAATCTGAAAGGTAACTAAAGTTTTCAGACAACATTTGTAGTGGAGTAAAAAGTACAATATTTACCTCTGAGATGTAGCGGAGTGGAATTATAAAGTTGCACTCAATTAAGTCATAGTACAAGAACCTTGAATTTGTACTTAAAGGGACTGTTTGTAAGAATCAGAAATGTCTTGTTAACAGCGACACCTGTGGCCGTGAAGTCAACGAAAGTCAGCGTCCTGTTGCTGGCGCTTGTGCTCGCTCTAAATAGACATGAAGGAGCATCGCTCAACACAGTGAGGAGACACACGTCAGCTAAAAGCACAATATCACTCTATATTTCAGCTGCTTGGCAGTAATGTTAGCTGACCAGACGAAGGTCTCTCCATGAATCACTGCTGATCCTAGTGTTGGCTTTTCGGGGCTCCGCAGCGAGTAACGTTACCGTCTCCGCCCGCAGCCGGAGTGAGCAGGAAGACACCGGCAGCCGGTCGGTAACGAGACGACAAAGTTTCTCTCTGCAGAGCTCCGTCACTTCACAAGACACGGGAAACCTCTGTTGGTCTGGAGGAGCTGCAGCAGTTATTTCTGCACAAACGTCCACTGAACATTCACTAGATATTCTCAAAGCTAAACTAACTCTTCTGCAGTGTGGAGTGTGTGCGCATGCACGTGAGAGTGGAGCGAGACAGCAAGAACGCGCGCTGTCTGAGTGAAGGCAAGCAGGCAGAGGAGGAGAGGCTCCGGCCACACGCGAGCGCGCATATGCGAGTGCGCATGTGTCCCGACCCGGTACATTTATACGCTTAAAAAGTTACAAACAGTCCCTTTAAAGCACATCACAAGTACCTTGAATTTGTACTTAAGTACAGTACTTAAGTACATGTACTTTGTTACATTCCAACACTTCAAGAGGGAACTTATTCTACATTCACCTGCAAACATAAGTGTTGTTGGTTCCAACTGTAGTACGTTTGTCCTCGAGGTGAACGTCCAGACAGGACGACACAGTACTGACCACAAACACACACACACACACACACACAGTGACTGTCATCGTACCCACTCATAAGCTCTCACACTCAAAAACACAGAACAATCAGAGATAAGAGTGATGTTGTCTCTGTCTGTCTGTCTGTCTTTCTCTCATAGTCCCAGGCAGTGTCGGTGTGACTCAGAGGTCCACAGAGGACAAACACTGGCCTCCGTCCCTCCGTCCTTTGTTTACAAAGAGATATAGAGAGGGATCAACTGTATGTCTCGACTGCTTTAACATCTGTAGGTTCAGTCTGAGAGGAACAGAGGAGCATGATGTAAGCGCATTCTTGTTAATTTACGACTACATGATCTTGCAAATTTCATTTTTTTCTTGTAAATATTAATCCCAGAGAACATCAGAATTTCCCATATTAAATTCGTAAATGTATGACTTTATAATCTTGCAAATTCGTGAGTTTTTTCTCGTGCATTTGCTATTTGTAATCTCAGACAATATCCAAGTTTTTTCTTGTAAATTTACGTCTATATAATCGAGCAAATTTACGAGTTTTTTCTCGTAAATTTTCCAATTTAATCCCAGAGAATATCAGAATTTCCCAGATTAAATTCGGAAATTTATGAAAAAAAAAGCTCCATAATTTATTCTTCTACATCTAATTATACATGATAATAAATAATATTTTTCTTTGTGTTTACCCTGCAAGCTTTACGTGGTGCGAGTCGTAAATTGACCTTTGATGCCAGCAGTCATGTTGTCATCGTCTTCCTCATCACACAGCAGATAAAGTGCCCTATGGAGTCCCTAAATACAGTTACAGCTAAAGTCCACTTTGTACAAAGGTTAACTGGTTTTATAAAACCATTACATTCCAGTCCAGAGGTCAGACGAGAGGCATTGACTTCCGATCGGAATCCTTCTAATTCAATAAAACAACAGACTAAAGTGGTTTTAAGTCTCAGAGAGTCCAAGAGGACACATCTGCCCACATGTGGCAGTATAAACACAGCTTTTGACCTTAGAAAAAAGATCAACAGTCGAGAATCCAACCACACACACACACACACACACACAGCTTTAGTCTTTTCCAGCTTGTTTCAGCGGTTTAATCACAGACAGCCTTGAGTCTCGTCACAATAACACTTCAGAATCATTTAAACTACCTAAAAAATAAAGAAAACCACTTGTAATCACAGCTTTCTTTCACCTCACAGACTCATCCATCAATTTTCTCTCTTCTCTCTGCAGGCCGTCGGGGCCGCGGATGAATCAGCGTCGTTTTAACATCAACGAGGTTCTACGAGACGTGATTGACACAGCTTCTGATTTTTCAGACGGAGAAAACTGGCCACTAAAAAAATCAGTTTCTGAACAAGTGAAGCGGCAGCAGAATCACACCTGGCTTCATCATCCGCAACACCTCTTTCATAAGAAACGCTGACGAGGTTTTGGGAGTTTGAGAAGGCAACAGGTAATTATCTTAAACATCTGCTGGTTGGGTGGGACACTCAGTATCTGATTGGTTTGCTAAAACTGAGCTCAGGAGACTTCATTTTGCAGTATTACTTTGTTTCTGTCAAACTAGCATAATGTTTGACTGAAGTACTGTAGGTGTGCGTAATCATGTATTTGTACTACACTTAGCAGACATCTCTATCAACTTGAACAGCCTGTTTTATCTAAATCAGACTCATGCTGTGATTTATTGGTGGATTTGGTGTTGAAGCGAAAAGGGAAAAACGCGCCTTTTTGGCAATAATTCAGATTTAAACCCAACGATATAAGGGAACCATAGTGTTAATAAGGAAGCGTTAATCGCCGCGAGGAAAGCAGAGCGGTCACAGCCGGTGTGCCCGGCGCCAGGTAGACCCCTGAGGCCCCGCAGCAAAAGCTGGACCGGAGAGGCCAGACACACCGCCAGCCACCCAACGCTAAAGATCTAAAGCTAAAGTAAGAAAGCTAGACATGTTACCGATACAACGGCACCGATACCACTTTACGGCAGCGTGACGTGAACCTCTCGTCATCATCTTTCGGGTCCTATCGCATGCGCTCACGCTCCACCTCCCCGACGGGCCGCCGGTGCACGATCCAACCTCAGCCCTCACTTTCATTGCACCACAGGGTTTTGCTTGCACACTCTGACTCGCGCGTGCGTTAGACTCCTTGATCCGTGTTTCAAGACGGGTCGCGGTTGGAGCGCACTGAGGACAGTCCGTCACGGTCGACAGTCGCACCGAGAGCAGGGGGTCCCCGTCCCTCCCCGACGGGGAGAGAGGGCGCAGCGAGCACTTTGTCCACGGCCCCGGGAAGCACCTTCGTCCCGAGCCTTTCCAAGCCGACCTAGAGCCGGTGGCGGTGCACCGCCTCGTATGCGGGACTCCCCAGCCTGCTGTGTGTCGCTCACACCCTCCAGCTGGCTGTTAACGAGGGTCTTTTGGCACAGAGAAGTACTCGTATCGGTACTCGGTATCGGCGAGTACCCAAATGTAAGTACTTGTACTCGGTCTGCATCCCTATTTGCAATTACAAGAAATCAATACAACTTTCAATTCTGTATGAACAGAAATCCTGTGCACTGACAGATGTCAATCAATAACAAAAAAAATCTATTTAATATAATTATTTAATAAACTTAATTTTCCAGTATAAACACATATCTGTAAAGTGCAGCACGGCTCGTTACAAGAACTGAACTGTTCTCCAACATGGCGTCACATTCATTCCAATCAGAGTCGCTCACTGGATGCTGAATAACGTTTTAAGGCTTCCGACCACAGCGCTCATTAGAGTCCTCTGGCTGACTCCATGCTGACTTCATGCACACATGAATGACATGAACGACTTCTCAGATGTCTCTGGATTTAGTTTAATTGGACCTCAATAATACAAAGAGTCGTGTCTTGTGACAATTTATCGTTTTACAGCCGTCTTTGTTGTTCCTGCCACGCACCCGAGGACTCAAAACACATTTGTTTTAATCCCCATTACGGCTCATCGTCGCGTACAGACAAATGTTCGCCTCCTCCTCTATTGCATATATAGAAATCTAGTTTAAAACTGGTCTAAATGTGCTTTATTAGACTGCATTAGATACCTGCAGTATGTTCAGAGCTGCACAATGAAATTAAGACTTTCACATTATGCCTGACTGCTTTCTCTCTGCAGAGAGGGATGAGTTCTGTAACCGGCGTTGTAAATTTAAATGTGTTCCATGTGTGAAAGCGAAGCTAAAAATAAAAAAGCTGCCTGACTTCTCTTCTTTTCTGGCCAATTTAATCTCTTCTTCTTCTCTCCCTCCTGCTAGGAAACTGTGAGGGCAGAGTGCAGATGATTCACACACACACACACACACAACACACAACACACAACACACAACACACAACACACAACACACACACACACACACACACACAAACTGACGAGAGGAGAAACATTCAGAAAAAAAAGCTTGGAGGTTACAAACTGAAACGCTCCCTCGTTGAACTCCAAACCTTCGACAGCAGCAGCAGCAAACTGACAGCCTGATACTCGGCCTGACGCTGCTTCACTTCACTGACTCAACAGTTTTTAATAAGTGGACTGTTCATTTGACAAAAACGGTCGCTCAACGGGGTATAAGACTTTAAATTGTTATTCACCTCAACTGACTCCTGTTGAAATATCTAAAATATGATGTAGGCTATCTTTACCCCCCTCAGCCCCAGAGTGACATCTTCCTCTTCCTCTCCTCCTCTCTTATTGAAGAACCCGTTAGTCTCACTTATGACACTAATGAGTTGCTATCAGGCTTGTCGCGGTGGTCGATGTTACCGGTGTTACACCAATTACGTACCTGTATCTCGCAAAACGGCTCCGATACATCGGCACCGATACCACTTTATGGCAGCGTGACGTTAACCTCTCGTTAGCATCTTTCGGGTCCTATCGCACGCGCTCACGCCCAACCACTGCTGGCGAGATGGGCCGGTGGTGCGCCCGACCCCGTGGGGCCGGGATCCCACTTCAGCCGGTGCGTGCCGGCCCTCACTTTCATTGCGCCACGGGGTTTTGCTTGCACCCTCTGACTCACGCGTGCGTTAGACTCCTTGGTCCGTGTTTCAAGACGGGTCGGGTGGGTTGCAGACATCGCCGCAGACCCCTGGCGCCTTTTACGTGGGCCGAGCCCCGCCCTGAAGGCACGACGCAGTTGGACAGACTGAGGACAGTCCGCCCCGGTGACACTTTGTCCACGGCTCCGGGAAGCACCTTCGCCCCGAGCCTTACGAGCCTCGTATGCGGGACTCCCCAGCCTGCCGTGTGTCGCTCACACCCTCCAGCTGGCTGTTAACGAGGGTCTTTTGGGACAGAGAAGTACTCATATCGGTACTCGGTATCGGCGAGTACCCAAATGTAAGTACTTGTACTCGGTCTGAAAAAAAGTGGTATCGGTGCATCCCTAACCAACACGTTCTGATCCCAACTCATCACATACTGACGCTTTGTCAGACCCCTCGGCGTCACTTTACGGCCACAAAACACACGCTTAACATTGTGAATTCAAACATAAACACTTGCTAAGGTTTAGGCAACAAAACCACTAAGTTAGGTTTAGGAAAAAACAACATGGTTGGGTTTAATTAATACGTGTGTAAAGTGAAAAATGAAAGTTGAGCAGCGGTCTCCTGGATGAAAGCCTTGTGTTTGTTGGACCCATCCACCTCCCCTCCCGCCTGCCCTATTTGTGTTTTTCCTGTCCATTTGAAATATCAGTAATCCAATGACAACGAAGGTAAATTAAAAAAATATCAGAAGAGAGTTTGTAGTCGGTGAGGAGAGCAGAGAACAGGGAGGAACCTACGCTGACCTTCAGTTTCACCAGAACCGAGCACTAAACTCTTCAGTAAATCTCATCCTTATCTCCACGGAGGAACAGCCCTTTGAAAACATCCAAATAAATTCCCCGCTGACATCAGAGCCGAGCCGAGACCCTCCCTGCTTACTTCCAGATGTATGTGAGATACTCGGAATACTTTAGAAATGAACAAGCTCTGGATGAAAAATGAATTTCCAGTCCACCCAGCAGCTGCTTCTCTCCACAGCTCCATGTAGAGTGGAGATACCAGCAGGTCCACCTGGGCCGAGTCCTCCTCACATTGAATTCATCGTCTCAGATAAACACGTATCTCCGTACTGAACAGCAGTAGAAGGATGCTTTAATGAATCTGCAGGTCCACGACGAGACCAAACGCTGTCCCGGATCAGAACCAGAACCAGGTAAGACATAGGCCTGGCAGATTACTTACTATTAACTACTACTACTTACTATAATTACTATAACGTCGCAACACGACGCCCATTTAATTTCATTATAAATGTCATTTATATTTATTTTAGACAAAAATAGGTTAAGAAACTTGTGGTAATTTGTAAATAATGGTAATAATCCACACTAAAAAAAACTCTGTACTGTATTCATTCATGGAGCTCTCCAAGTCACTGCATGTTCTACAACACATACGGCACATATTTCAGAATAAAAGCCTTGTGTTAACAAATGAAGGAATTCTGTCCAAAGAAAAAATGCTTAAGGGCTTTTATTTCTAAATGAAAGCAGGAAGTGTTGATTCAAATCAAAGACGTTATCAATTCATGGAGCTTTCCAAGTCACTGCATGTTCTACAACACTGCCCGGCACATATTTCCGAATAAAACCCTCGTGTTAACAAAGGAAGGGAGTTTCATTTGTGCTTTAAAAAACTGAACACAGCAACGTCTCTGTCCAGAAACAGCTTTTAACCTTTAACTTCAAACTTTAAACTCACAAGCACTTCAACACTAATTTACAGCTCGGTGTGGAATGCTAGCAATACTAAAAATAAACAGTGTCAGTTCTGCACCTTTTTCCCTCCGTATAACCAGCGTTAGCTGAGGAAAATATCAGATTAAGTCTCCCCGTAAGGCCTGAGGCGTGTCTGGTTTTGATTTGCCGGTTTCATCGTCTGGACTACTGCAGCGCAACATCACCCTCCTCATCCCTCATCATGACGCTGACCTCGGCCTGACACGCCGCCGCAGCCGCCCCGACCGACCCGCAATCTCACATTTCTTCACTGAGACGATCACTGAAGGTCACGACCTCATTATGGAGCTGCGGCGAGTCGCCGGCAAGAAGAAAAGGAGGAGGAGGAGGAGGAGGTGATGGGAGAAAGATAAGATGGAGGACAGGAAAAAGAGAGAGAGGAGCGCTACAACAATAATCAGGAATAAAGAGTTGTAGATGGAGGCTTAAAGGTAATATAGTGAACATCTGTAGCTGGTGTGCTAGTAGATAACGCACTAGTCAACTGGGAACATGCTTGCGTGGGAACTTGCGATAAAGACGGTGTTTAAAGGCTAAAGACATAATTTGTACCATCGACTCCGGCCTCCTAGCCGTGTGGGAACCATCTTTAGTGTTCCTAAATATAAATGTCAACTGCTGCAAGAGGAGGAGAAAGAGGAGGAGATTAAAAGAGAAAGATGGATTTGAGAACAAGATAATTATATACGCTGAGAGAAATAAGATCAGAGAGGAGGAGGAGCGGAGAGGGGAGGCGATCAATAAAAACAAGGAAAATTATTTTCATTGGGAAAGACAATAAATGCCCATTGGTGCCTCCTTTGTGTCTGCATGCTAATAATGAGGTCTACAAAAATGTAGCATGGATTCTTTCCGTCGACGTTAACTGGATTCATTCATGATCCCTCTGTTGTTTTTATTTTATTTATTATTAATTTTTAATTTCAGTTTTTTATCTTGTTTTTTTAAAGCACTTTGTAACCTCTATTATTATTATTATTATTTTATTTTGATGAAAGTCACAAAAAGCTGTTATTTTTATTTTCTTTATTATTAATTATTCATTTTTTATTTCTGTATTTTATCTTGTTTATTATTATTATTATTATTATTATTATTATTATTATTACTAGGATTATTTTATTTTGATGAGTCACAAAAAGCTGTTTGTCAAGAAAAAATAAATTAAGAAAATGCAGATGTTTGATTAATATTCACAATATATAAAAATAAACATTAATATAAATATATTAGCTTTATAAAATATAATCATTAAAATATGACATAAAATAGGATAAATTGTATAAATTAAACCCATTTTCATTCCTTGAAATCTAATTAATTAATTAATTAATTATCAACTTTATTTAAAACCAATCGAAAAACCATTTGTCATTTTCATGTCAAAATAGCAAAAAATTGATTGGTTACGGCTTCACAAATTACATTTTCTCTCTTTTCCTCAATCATAGAATTATATAATATAATATAATATAATATAATAAAATTTAAATTAAATTATGAAACAGTATATTCAACAAAAAAACAAACTGAAATGTTTCGAGACAATACAAAAATAAAAAAACTGTCCGTATTCCTTAGTAAATATATATAAGTGGAGAAGCTATAAATGTGAAAAAAGATAAGAGATTAAATGTCAGGGAGAAGATGTCCGGCTGCGTTTCACAGAGCAGACGTGATGAAGGTAAGAGCCTGTTTTACATGTTGTACTACTGACCCTGTTCTATATTAATCTGAGGAGAGAGAGCAGAGAACACGTCTACTAACATCCAAACCTTCAGATGGATTTAATACCTGCAGAGGAAATAGAGCAGAAAGAAACAGAGACAAAGAAGTTGGTCTCCTCCTCATCCCAGACAAGAGGTCAAAGGTCATGTCTGATTCCTGTTTCCCTTCCCGACACGCTTGTGAAGAATCCGTTGTTAGAAATATGAAGCCGATTGAGAAAATGTTTTCACTCAGAGAGGATCCATTAATAATAATTTGTCCTTCGCTGGCACCAACAAGTCTAACAGCGAGACGGAGTAATCAATGACGGAGCTGAACGGTTTCACTCAGTATGAAGAGGTCAAGATGAATGACAAATGGTTTTATCCTGTTTGCCTTCACTCACACCGCACGTGTTCTCGCTGTCTCGCTCCACCTCTAGACGTGAACGCGCGCTCACTCCACACTGCAGAAGAGTTAGTAGCTCTGAGAATATCTAGTGAATGATCAGTGGACGTTTGTGCAGAAATAACTGCTGCAGCTCCTCCAGACCAACAGAGGTTTCCCGTGTCTTGTGAAGTGACGGGGCTCCGCAGAAAGAAACGTTGTCGTCTCCGACCAAAACTCCGGCGTCTCCCCCGTTCCCTCCGGCCGCGGTCGGGAGGCTGAGGCAGGAAAAGCCAACACTAGGATCAGCATTGATTCATGGAGAGACCTTGGTCTGGTCAGCTAACATTACTGCCAAGCAGCTGAAATATAGAGTGATATTGTGCTTTTAGCTGACGTGTGTCGCCTCACTGTTTTGAGCGATGCTCTTTCATGTCTATGTAGAGCGAGCACAAGCGCGAGCAACAGGACGCTGACTTTCGTTGACTTAACGGCCACAGGAGTCGCTGTTAACAAGCATTTCTGAAAGTTACAAATAGTCCCTTTAAGAGTCTCAGTAAGGTGTTTTTTAATTATTATTCCATCATGGATTCTCCAAGTCTCTCCTGGTGTTTAGATAATGCTGACTTAAATTAAATCAGCTTATGATTCACATAATTGTCATCCTCAAACCCTCCTGTCAGGCCTCATTTAGAAGCATTTCTACACTCATTTATTCAGGTTTTTCCTTTCATTTATTACCTATATAGTAAATCCACCAACCAAAGAACACCATGAACACCACACTGCCAAAGTACACGGCCTGAAGCTGCTTTTTATTTCCAGCAGTGTTTGTTTTTTCTTTTACCTCACAGCTCTTCGGTGCTACGACCTTGGATCCAGACGTCAGCGTGAACAGAAAGCGTTCCCAGAGGGGTAAATACGGAAACTACATTAATTAATAACTAGCTACATGGAGGTAGAAAAATGTGAGCGAGGAGAAACAGTTCATAAAATGAACAAATGAGTCAGAGCTGACGGTTCTCAGTCTGACGGCTTCAATTAATGAAACATGACTCAGAGTTGGCCGAAGTGCTCGGCTCCTCTTACCACCGCCCGATTCCTCTCTCGTCAGGCTGCACAGAGGTGACTCGTCAGCTAATGGCTTCCTCAAACAGCTGGAGGGGGTTAAAAGGGTCATATGACAGCTGCCTCGGGGGCCAATCGGCGGCCGCAGAGCGCTCGGCATTCCTGAACGTCTGCTGGATTGTTTGATATCGGATAACCCTGATTTACACCGTCACCTTCTTCACCACAGGCTGACATTTGTGGTTCAAGAATCGGTTTCTTCTTCGTCCTTCAGGCGCTGGATGAAATAATGATAACGTGGTGTAAAAGTTAATCCCTTCTCATCTATCTACAGCTCTCGGGTCTGCCCAGCTAACAATTTGACTTCGAATACCACAGCAGTGATGTAAAAACAGAAGTCCTGCATTGTTTTGAGGCAGAGAATCCACTGATGATATCAGTTTTCAAAGCAGATTTGCAGTAACATCCACTGAGCCTTCATGTTTTGAATATGAACATATTGAACCGACCAACGCTACCATCCGTAGAGTGACGCTGCTGCACTACGAGTGGAGTTTTCTATCTAATGATGTATAAAAACAAGCATTGTTTTAATAGAGTCCTTGTCTCTCCGGAGGGCCGAGACACAAGCTGCAGAGGACGGCGGCGCTGTGGATGTGTGAGTGAGCGAGGCAGAGATAAGGCCTGTTCACAGAGACACACGTTACGTGAGGACGTCGGGTAATTAATGAAGAAACCTCTACAGCTTTGTGTTTCAGGAGAAAGAAACACCTTCCTGATTGATTCCACTGCTGCTGCAAAGAGAGCAGCAGACACACATCAAACCTTTACAAGATAAAGAAGACGGAGCAGGAAATGAAGACGGAGAAGACGCAGACATTACGTCTGAAACTAAAAAGGGGCACTCAATTTATAGAGCATTATTACTTTTATCTGTGGACCTACTTTATACGTTTTTAATTCAGTTCAGGCCACAACTAAAGATTCTTTTCATAATTGATTAGTCTGCCGATTATTTTCTCTATTGATCGATTAGTCGTCTGTAATCAGTCAGAAAATAATGCAAAATGTCCATTTCAATCCCCGAAAGTGTTTGTTTAGTCCAACCAATAGTCCAACCAATAGTCCAAACCCAATGACATATTTGCTTAAAGCTTCAGTAGTCAGTATATATTTTTGGCATCATTGGGCAACAATCCCATAATAACCTTTCAGCATATTGTAATTCAAGTGTTCTGAGAGATAACTAGACTTCTGCTCCTCCTCATGGCTCTGTTTTCAGGATTTAAACAATCTAGCCTGTGACGGGAGACTTTGACCAATCACAGGTCATTTCATTGAGAGAGAGCGTTCCTATTGGCTGTGCTCCGGTCATGTGACCGGTACTTGGCGTTCCTTCACCAGATGGCGACGGCGTCACAAACGTTCTCATTTTACAGCTAAACCGTGCACTATGAGATGATTCTGAGAACATCTGAGGAGAGAAATAGGCATTAACGTAACAGAATATTGATTCATGTTTGATCAGCGCTGCCTAGTTTGACCGTTTGGTCGGAGTTCAGAGTGATTGACAGCCGGCTCTCATAGACGGCAGCATGACAACAGACCTCAGATCAGCTCTGACTGCTTGTTTTCCTCCGGTCTGTGAAATCTTGCAGATGTCGTTAGGAGCACCGGAGGACACCGGAGGAACATGATTTTTTTTTCAGGTTACCTGTTTCATGTATTACTGTCACCATATAGCGACTGTTAATATAAAAATAACTTTTTTGAAATCATATTTGCTCCAATCTCGCCTACTGACGCTTTAACTATAACTGAAGACAAATAATTAGCAATATCCAAACATTTGAGAAGCTTGCATTGTTGATTAATCTGTTGATTATTTTCTTAATTAATCAATTAGTTGTTTGGTCTATAAAATGTCAGAAAAGAAAAGAAAAATGTTGATAAAGCTCAAGGTGACGTCCTCAAATGTCTTGTCCACAACTCAAAGATATTCAGTTTACTGTCATAGACGAGGAAAGAAACCAGAAAATATTCACATTTAAGAATCTGCAATCAGAGAATTTAGACCTTTCTTTTCTTAATTGATTATCAATATAGTTGGTGATTAATTTAATAGTTGACAACTAATCGATTAAGCATTGCGTCTCTAGACAGAACTGATATTTTGTTTATGGCTCCAACTGACGTCGACTTTCATTTTCAATTAATCGTCTTCTTGATTATGTCACTTTATGTAGCTAGAATATGCAGGAATATAATTATTAATGCTACCTTTAAAAACCTCAGATGGTTGATTGTTTTTCCTTTAATGTGCCGATATAACACCAGACCTATTTAAACCATTGAACAAACCGTGGGATCAGACCACTCCTGGCTTTACTCCTAGCTTTAGGAGATCTTAGGTGGATAGATGACGGGTATATTATCATTATTAGGACACAGTGGGGGGTGGAGGAGGGTGTCCCGTGTTGTTTGGGGTCAGTCGTGTTTGGAAGTCTCTGGCTTTGTTCAAACCTCATCAAGTGTGAAAAACGGGGGCAGGCCTGAGGCCCTCTCTGCTCCGCCGGATCATCCGACAGAATAAGCAAACATTTGAGAGGACAAACATTAACCTTCGAGGTTGATTGTTGGCAGCTGTCACTCACTCTGTGTCACGAGAACATGGTGACATGGTGACATATAAAACAGAGCTATAAACACCAGAGAGGTTAAGGAAGGCCAGAGAGTCACACTTATGAGTAGGGGGAAAAAAAGTTTCCTGTCTGGATCAACAACTTAACAAGCTGTTAACAATGACGTCGTCTTTTTGCATCACCGGAGAGACTCCGTGCCAGACTGTTACGACACAAACATGCTCAGGAAGAGATAGAAATCATCGTTCCATCTCTGACTAACGTCTGATGTGTTTGTACGTTATAAATGTACAAGATTATTGTCAATAAACAACCCAAAAATAGTCCTTTAGCAGCGTTACAGAAGTGTTTCCAGAGGATACTTTTTGAGTACTGACCGAAAAGGGTAAAAGTTCAATCATTCTTTGATCAGTTATTGCCTCATTTAAATCATAAAATTAGGTTAATTTTATCCCTATTTTATTAAGATTTGTCTGCTTTGTGTTACAACAGATGTTCGGCCTTATTTTGTTAAATACAAAAGAGGGTTTTGTAAAGAAAAATGTGTATATTCCTCAAAATGGACACAATATCTGAGCTTATTTACTCAAAATCCAGCTCCGATTCTCCCTTTATTTGTTATAGTGACCCCTAAATGTCATCTCCAATCTCCAAATATGACGTAGTGCACCCAAAATGTGCCATGTGTTCAAATCCCCAAAAGCCCAGCCAGCTCAGATTTTAGCAAAATCCCTGAGTTTTGTCTTAACTGTTTATTTATAGGGTTGCAACTAAAGATTATTTCCCTATCGATTCATCTGTCAGTGTTATTATTTACTATCTAAACAACAAAAAGTGGAACCAAAACCTCCCCCAAAAAACCCTGACGGCTCCAAACTGAAAGCAGAACCAGTGCTGTGTGTTTTTCAAGTCAATCTGACCTCATTTAGACTAATGACCGGCAACAGATGGCACAGGTTCACATTTCATGGTTTAAGATGGTGACTAGAGAGAGTTTCGCTCCAAAACAACTCAAAACAGGATCTGAAATCTGAGCTGCACGACCTCCAGTGTGATTAGGAAATCACTGTTGTGTAAATTCAATGACACCACTTAAACCAGATACATCAATCTCTTTTAATTAAATGAGAGATGACAAGAGAATGATCAGCTGACTCTGCAGCTCCTCTCGGCTTTTATTGATCTTAATAGTGAGTTTCATTGTTCATCTGTCCGACCCACGACTTTATTGATCTGGTTTCACTTTCACCGCTTTCATAGCGTTGTTTTTTGAGACTAAGGTTGCGTTCGAAACTCCATAGTAACATGCTATATACGATAGTACACATATTGAGTATGTAGTGTATAGTATGCGATTTCGGTAGCTGGTGAACATAGTCGAGCAATTAGCAGCTAAAGAGACTGATATTTCTCTCAGGAGTTGGTGGTGGAGACCAAAAACAGAGCTAAAAGAGTGAGAATATTGGATTTACATTCACCAGGTGGACACAAACACGAGTCCTAATGAATGATATGTTGCTCTGTAGCTGCCGGATGTGAAAAACAAGTTCACCATATCAACTTTAAAAAGGTGATGTAATGTCAACGTTGTGTTCGCGGCTTGTTTCTGCTGCAAAAATAGGTGTAACTGCTGTTAAAGGTGTAAACGTGTTTACCAAATGTTCACTGACTTTGGCATAGCTGATTTTGTTTAAAGTGCTACAGTAGAGACTGCAGGCTTATCATGATCAAGGACAACGGGGTTACAGTTTAACTCTAAACCTACAGTCCGGCTCAAAGTCAAATATTACCTCCTCTAATGGCTTTTACACGCTTCATTAACTCCTAAACGTGCACCAGGACGGGGACATGACAGCAGCAACAGCAAAACCACGTTAATAGTCCTATAACATTCCTGCAGCTAATGACAATTACATTCCTATTGTGGGTTCACATGCTGGTAGGAAAGTCTGACAATCCGTGCCTGTTATTACTTATTTAATTATCAAAAACAACTTAAAGGTCTCATATCGTGCTCATTTTCAGGTTCATACTTGTATTTTGTGTTTCTACTAGAACATGTTTACATGCTGTAATGTTCAAAAAACACCTTTATTTTCCTCATACTGTCTGCTTGAATATACCTGTATTCACCCTCTGTCTGAAACGCTCTGTTTTAGTGCATTTCAACGGAATTGCGTTGCTAGGCAACAGTTTGGGTCCATGTTTACTTCCTGTCAGCTGATGTTATTCACATACACTGCAACAGGAAATGAACTGGGACCCATTTAGAATGTTTACGTTTAAAACTGTGTAATGGTCTAAATATTGTATATTTGTGACATCACAAATGGACAGAAATTCTAACGGCTTGTTTCAAATGCACAATTTCTGATACGGGCTGTGTGTGTTTCTCTGTATATCGAGCGCTTTGATAGTTTTAACAGTATCTATATACAGTAGGTTCAGGTGGTTCAGGTGACTTTATTTGTACCCATAGGTAGATTTGTTTTGCAGCAAAAATAGAGGACGACATCCATACGGACAAACAAGCCGACCAACCGACCAACTGACAAACCGACAGATCAACAAACCGACCAACAAACCAACCGACCAACAAACCGACCAACGGACAAACCGACCAACAAACCGACCGACCAACAAACCAACCGACCAACAAACCGACCAACGGAC